>NC_070641.1:13266500-13414000 GCF_947347685.1 Pleuronectes platessa
ATATGCAGCCTCCTGCCTTCTATAAAGATTACCTCACATCCATACATGTGGGGGTTGTCTACCTACGCACAGATATTCACTTTCTTTAAGGAAGACTCCTGCAAATGGATGCCGAAGAGTGCATCAATTTTTCATGCAGCTATCAGCTTGAAAGGGAGCCACAGTCGGTGCCACACTGACTTTTTTTTATGATGTATTACATAGTGGGCAGTAATAAGCTGTAAGCAATATCGGAGGCACGTCAGCTTCATTATCATAATACTTTTTCTCGAACATGTTTAAACCCTCTCTCTGCTCCTCGTCTGCTTTCCCCCAAGCCGGAGAGTTTTTTCGCAGCAACACGTCTTCTCTTCATTAATGTTTCATAAATGCTGGGCTGAAATTAAGAGCATATTTGAATCGGCTCCAATTTCATTACCACCCACCTATCCATTCTGAGCTTACTTCACCCATTCTCATCACAGTGGCCGTTTAGAGAGCAGGAAGGAGGCGGTGATTCTTAAATGCAAATGTTCTTTGTCCCTATATATGGTTTTTGGCTGAGCGGGCTGCAGGAGACATCTATATATCAGGGCTCATGAGCAACTGATCTCCCGGGGTGCGAGTGGTAAACTTGCATATGTTTTGGCGCTCTGGCTTGTTTATGCAGCTATGATTAAGTCCTCGCTCTGTAGTGAAGAGTGGGTCATTGACATTGGCTCATTTAACATGGTGTTCAAACCGCGCAGCCTTTCACACATCTCATTAGTGTGTGTAAAAACAACTCACTAAATCAATCAGTCGATCAAACTTCATTTGCAGTGCACCTTTCGTGCAGGTTAGTTCAAAGAGCTTCACAAACGACGGGAAACAAGACAAAACAAATAAAAACGCTGATGATAAAATACATCAAATGGATTTTGAAAGCTAAAAAACAAACATAAATATGATTAAATTAAATAGATCAAATTAATAGAGGAAACAAAGTCTACTGTAGGCCGGTTGGACCCCTTACAGTGATAACAACAATCCTGGTGCTATCAGCAGCTAGCTGGGAGCACTTCAGGTCTTGGGGATAATCCTTTCCTCCCAGAAATAAACACTTTCTTTGGAATCTGAAGGGAGGAGGTGTTAAACTCACGGTCGCAGAAATTCCTCCATTACACATGAGGGATGAAGTAGAATATGTAAGTGCCCGATTTGAAGCTGTCATGGCTGTCGTGCATAAGCCCATTAAGGAAGAAGACAGCGGCAATGAAAACAACAGGAAACCGCAGAGGGCAATGGAGATGAAAAATCAATCGGGCTTGCTCTCTTAAGTGAAAATTACTCGTAGGGATTTTTCTGGCTCACCCCCCATTCGCGCAACCTCCGGGTCCCCACTGTTCCCATGGCATCACATCAGACAGCCTGGGCCATGTGAAGCCCCCACATCCTCTGCTGCTGCTGTGTGTGTGTGTCCCCCCCCCCCCCCCCCCCCCATTACGAAACCTGATTAAAAGTCACGGATACACTGATGAGGAAGAGTTGTGGTTTGAGAAAGGCTGACGGTGTTAGGAGAGTGCTGGCTCTAATTTCCTCTAGCTTAGATGAAATGTTGCCCAGTTATTATGCTGAATGACAACTTCAGTTAGATCCCTGCTGAGAGAGGAGAAGAAGAGATTGGATGAGAGGGTGTGGTCAGGGGGAAGCTATAAAGTAGAAACCAAATCCTGTTCTAACCGATCCCCCAAATACAGCATCAGCATCCGACAATCATGTGGGAAGTGTCTGCAACTTTGCATAGTTTAAGGTCGACCATTATGAAAACTAGAATATATATCTCAGCCATGAAACATTTATATTCACTATCCTGATTTATATTTGGATCTGCACCAGATTGCACACACTCAAAAATAACTAAGGATTCAAAAAAGTGTAAAAACACATATATTTTTTTTATCTTGTGCGCACAAGATATTTATTTGATCACAATGAAAAATTCATACGAGTATCTTGTGACTTTAGGTAAACACCGTCAAATATGATGAAGACAACTCAGCTAAAGATTTGTTTACACCTTGGAACGTCATAAAATGAACATTTAACAGAAAAGTTGATCATCTTGTTTGCACGAGATAAAACAACAACAGCAGGATGGACTTCCTCTGGACTTCTCTGTAGATCAGTCCCCTTGACATGTAGGATTTTTAACATCCCTTAAACTAAAATAAAATATCCTGACTCCTCCCCCAAATTAGATCCGCACACAATATTTTATGGGTTTTTCCAATGGTCATGCCCCATCCCTCCAAATAGAAAATGTGTAATCCTGCGAATAAACACGCAAACAAATATATATCCTTGGTGGTTATTAACCAACCCAACAACTAGTGCCATCACCTTAACGATTATCTGTGGTGCAAAGACCACAGATATCATATGCTGGTAACGATTAGCAAAGTTCAGAGGGATTATCCAATTAGACATTTGAGCTGCTGGTATCACTGTGGAGAGTCGCAGGATGGACTTCCTCTGGCGTTTCATTAGGCCGACCTCGGGGCGGGCTGCTGTAGAGCCAGAGCTAAATGAGATCATAAATCTACAACTCCTTACTTTACGAGCATGACGGGAAGTATATTATAACTTTCATAAGCAGCGGGAGGAAGTGGCGAGCGGGCTGAGGCAGGCCGCTAGTCCCGGGCTATGAGCGATCCGACCGCTGCCGCTGTGGACTGAGTGCACCGTCACATCTGAGGAGCTGCAGCACTGCAGACGGACAGTGTGCGGACAGGAGGGCCGAGATAAATCGAACATAGAAAAAGAAGAAGAGAAGGCATAGAGATGAGAGCCATGATAACAAAGTAGGAGGTAATATATCTCTTTCTTCCATTCTCGTCCTGCAGTGCCAATGTTGTTTATCCAAGTTCTACAGCTTCACTTTCTCTTTCCAAGTAGAAACATCTGTTCCTGCAACACTCACAGCTCTGTTCTATCTGTACGGCCAAACTATCGCATCTCATTTCTCAAATTTAGTTGGTTTTACCCACACACACACTCACACACACGCACACACACACGCACACACACACAACCATGCAAATACACACCCCCACCCTCGAAAAAGAGCAATCAGTCGATCCTCGGTGCACAGGCCATCTGCTGGCCTTTAAAATAAAACTCAATGAAGACTCCAAGTGAAGTCCCTGGTCCCTCCTTCGCCCAAGGAAAACCGATTACCACAGTCAGCACAGCATGGTTGCCAGTCAATAATATGACTCATAAACTCATCATGCCCCTCTCCCTGCTGCCTCCCTTTTCCCTCCCTGCTGCCTCTCGCTGGCTCCCACTCCATCACTCCCGTGACTGCCACCCCTCCTGTGTGGTGTCCTGCTCGCTTTCAATCTGCGGCTCCCTCTCGTTCCAATGCGGCTCGCACTTGAATGACAGTGGGGGAAGGCAGATGTGTCAAGTGCTTTTTTAAGTGGTGGGGGGTGGGGGGGACTCTCGGGAGAAATGAGACACTTGTCAATGCCCAGAACTCACAAGTGAGCATCCACCATGTTGTACTTTTTTCCGGAGCAGGCTGCCAGTGCCATGCCAGGTGTCTTGTTGGTAAAAAAAGCATTTGCTGTTATATACGGGTGCAACATAGCTCTGTCACGTCTGGTGCTGATCAGAAGAGCGAGGCGAGAGTGGCGGCGCGAAGACAACATTGCATAAACTGTTAGAACACAGTCGCTGCCTAGTTGGAGGAAAATATGGATTGCAGAACGCGTGTGAGTTGTGATATCATCAAACTGGCAAATGAACCATGTCAAAATCCTGATTGCTTGTCCAGCTATGGGGTCTGAGATCAATAGCGCTCGTTACACAGGCCGTCACATAATCAGATAATGTATCGAAACAATTTAAAACGATATTACCAGATTGTCTTTCTCTCAGTTTCTGGCTTCACTTTGTCCCGACGGCAGAGGACACCTGTCGGGGGTCTGAGCTCCAATAAATTGTGTTGTTGGGCTGCTTGATAAACACTAAAACAAAGTGCTCAAATGAGAATCAGCAGCAATGTGCAATCTTTAATCCACAGCCAATAATTGATCGCTACAATCTGCTTCATCGGACGGTACAGTGGTTAAAGTTTACAGTTCCACATCCAAACAGACAGAGACTGAATGAGAAGAATCATCCCTGGCTCTTTTGTCTGCAAACATTTGTTGTTCCTCACTGCCTTGTGATGGTGAGAATATTGTCTTCACTCCTCTGCTGCACAGGTTTCTTATTTTAGATATCAGAAGAGAGTCAACACACACACAGTATTGTCTCCATGACTTCAGAGGACCCTACATTGACTTAGATTCATTCCCTGGAGACTTAAACTCTAACTCTAACTTATTCTTGCTCAATTCTTACTTTAACCTTCAAGTACGCATTCACAAATAGACTGGAGAGAAAAATGGAGGACGTGACGGCTCCCAAAAAGTGAAGCCAAATCATCTCGACCGCCAAGCCTGCTCCATGTTAGAAGATGGGACATAAACAAAAAAATCTAAATACACTTAAAATAGTTAAAATAGTTAAAACATCTTTTGAAATAAACTTTTCCAGTAAATTTGGTTATAATAACGTATTTGACGAGCAAAAATGCATGGGGAGAAATATATATCATGATTGACAGCTGAGACTGCCTCGTGATTGGTCGAGTGCACGAATCAACAGAACCTCGTCTCTACTCCATGATCACTACATGCAGACTCTGGCAAATAAGGTCCAAATCGCAAGATGGCGGCACCGGTGTCCAGTGGAGGAAGTGGAGATGTGTTTTCCACCTTTATTTACAGCCTCTGGTATTCACCTTTTAGAATTGAATGATTTTAGGGGCTTGTTTTTTGTTTGCAGATTTAGGTCCCTAAAACAAGGAAATGCCTCCACACACACACACACACACACACACACACACACACTCACACTCTGTAAAGTCTATGTTTAGATTTATGATTAATGATGATGACTCTGTGTCCAGACTGATAGAATCAGACACTGGGAAGGCTCTGCACCTAAGTGGTTTATGTATTTTTATGACGTGAACATATTTTCTATCTCAGCGGACTTTGTACTTTTAGAGCACAGCAGGGCCCAGTTTTTTTGTTGAATATCTTACCGATGGGAATGTTTACGTGTTTTTTCACATCCATATCTGTTTGTTTTTCTCAGTGTTGCAGGCTGACCATACTGCCCCGAATGTACTTTAGTAGATTACAAATATTTAACAATGGATGGCTGAGAATTTCCTCCAACAACCACACATCAAAACGACATATAAGATTGTTTATTTTGCTTCAGGAAGATCACCTAGACCCGCCTATCCCCCTGTTGCACAAAACCCATACCCAACTCAGTGATGTGTGTTGACTGTGTTGTTGACAATTATTCCGCTGGATTATTATTGAGCCACAGTCACAAAAAATTCTTCATTCTTTTGTTGTTTTCCCCATAAATCGTAACAATCCCTGCTCATTACCTCCAACGAGGAGGCAATACTTTCATTGCAGTTTATCTGTCTATCGTCCATGAATTTTTTGTAATGGGTTGGGATAGGAGCCAAAGAAAGAAGCTATTATATTATGGAGCTGATAAACGAGCGGATCCAGGCATCATTTTGCCTTTCTTTAACATGGTGAGATAGAGCCTAGGCCTTGGCAGAGGTACACACTTTCCAAGCAGCCTTCTAGGTTTACAAGGAATTGTAAAGCATATTTAGTTGTTTATTTCTGAATTTTTAAAAGCGTATGTTGCTTCTCAGCCCCAGGGACAGGATTGTGACTGTCCCAGCATCTAGATTAAAGACTGCAGGGGACCAAATTGCACTTCAAGTCCAAACCATCAAGGTTCTCCTGAAAGTGCTGCAGAATATATCAGTGCATCCATACGTATATATCTCCCTGACTAAAACGTAATAACTGACTGCAAAATGAGTTCCACATGTAGCTTTATTAGAGCACGCTCACACCTACGCAAACGCAGCCGAATGTTGTGGGTGGAATGTTTTGTTCGCTCACTTGCACAGATTGGAAATGAACAGGAGGCGAAGGTTCACCACTGCTACATTTGTGTCCGTGTGGCCGTGCCCTTATGTGTATCATTACCCCGCCTTTTGCCTAAAATTTGGGATTGGCTCCACCCCCCCCCCCCCCCGCTATAACCCATACAGGATAAGCGGTATAGATAATGGGTGGATGGATGCTCTGTGAGTGTGTGTGTGTACATCTTGGCCCCACTTTGAAGCAACACCAGTTCCATGTACATGTTAGAGTTCCAGGGCCTCTTCTGCTCATTAAGGAACATGGTTTTGCACTAACCAGATGTGTACAGGCATCCAGGCAGTGCTGTGCTCAGTGCTATTGCAGTAAAGGCCCATAAAAACTCAGTCAGCTGTGTTCTCGGATCAGCTGGTACAGAAAGACTGGCACAGAAAGCAACTGAAGCAGACTTTGAAAATCGCTCTGAGCTGGGAGAATATGGGACGCAGTGTGTATGGGTGCCAAAGCGCAAGGGGGGGGGGGCAGCAGCCATGCAATGGCCACTGGCACTCTCCCACCAGAGTGTCACAAGACCACAGCTAGATCGTCTTTGATTAGAACTCTAAACATTGTGTGAGTCACGGCTGCTTCTGAGATCATCACAGGCAAATGTCTCATTAATAGTGATGGGACTTTGAGGCGAGGTTTTACATTAAAGTTTCATTCTCTGGCATTGTTTATGAGGAGAGATAAGTCCTGTCTCAAAGCGAAAGACATTTCCCATCACAACAGAGTGTTTTACTGGAATAATTCCTGCCACCTTCAAAACTTGCTCATCAGTTTTGATGAAACATTGATGAAATGGACCTCAACAGCAGCGTTTTCCCTCCATTGCTGCTGAATGAAGGTTTCCTCAACCAAAATATCCTCTCATGACTATGTATAATATTTTACTGCGTGCACTCTTTGAAATGCAAATGATAAAGCCTTGACTCATGAGTTTTGATGAGAATGAACAGAATGAAAAGAAACCTGGCAGCAATTCTGCACTCCCCTTGACCCAGGCTAAGCAGGTAGGCTATAGGGATGAATGGGTGGCTTATCCAGGTCATACCCTCCAGAGGAAGGTGGGTGTTGAGTGGGATTATCGAGTTGAGTGGTGTAGATAATTCAAAAATGCTTCAAACTCTGACACTGTTACAGAGATTACAGTGTGATTTAACACTGAACTTGTGCTCAGAATTACCTGTGGCATGTGAACAAGTTTTAAGTGTATATATATATTTATATATATAAAAAAAAAAGACTAACCATTTTTTCTTTTTACCAAATTGCTTTTAACTTGGTGCTTGACATTTTCATAATTGTAACACGGAGCTAAAACGCATCTCTCTCCAAAGGAAACATTCCAACCTGACATCTCGCGGCAACATTTAGGAGACGTAAAGTGGTGGATTGATGTTTGAACGAACCGTAAGAAATAATCAAAGTCTCCTTCAAACAGATGGACCTCCGCCCCTGAGACAAGAACGACTTAACATGCACAGAGTGCATAAACATACAAACACACACATGCACACACATACACATGAACACACATCCAGATGGTTGCCGAGCTCTTGGGACATTCAATTTCATTTAATCATTTCAGCAGACCAGGACATTTGCCTAATGGCCAAGGTGCCATAAAAACACACTCAGGACGGAGGCAAAGACAATCATTAACCACTCATGAACCTGCAAATGGCAAATTCATTTGGCATCTGAAATCTTACTGTCTCTCATTAGCACAGAAAGGCGGACAGACAGATGTCACACTGAACTTTCATATTTGTGTGTGTGTGTGTGTGAGTGTGTGTGTGTGTGTGTAGTAATTAAACAGGACCAAAACTGTTTTTAATTACAAATCACAATCGCTGCCAATATCTACGCTGTCCCTGTGTGGTCGCCCTGTGCAGTAGGAGACCGGTGGGTTTTATCCGACAACGGATAAATAACACAAACTCAAAACTCCAACATTGTCTCAACCTCCCCGTCTTCCTCATCACCTCTGGATCCGAGCAGCATCCTCCCCACCCTGGAGGTGACTGACGGATGGGATCAGCCTGAACATCACTCAGAACCGCTCTCTGCCTTCTTTCACCCTGGCAAAAACATATGATTTACTGCGGCGGTCCACGCTGCGTCCTCCGCCTCTCACCGCCACTTGCAGTCTCTAGCCTCTAGACTTAATGTGGCTCTCACACCAACATGTGCAGCGTTCATACACTGTTGAGACGTTGCTCTCACATGCATGTCTACGCCCATCATCTCTCTCTCATTAATACAACATATGTCTTGAGACGGACTCTCGTCGTCCCCCTCCCATCTGTGCGCCCCTCTCTGAAGCCCCTCTGCTGTTTGTGTCATTAACTATACACACGCACGCTAACTCACGTGTCAGAATCTTCCTATTTCTACACTTTCTCCCTCTGTCTTCTGCTCTCGTCTGTCACGTCCTCTTCTCGTTCCATACAGTCACAATGAAAGCATGCACACACAAATACAGTGCACACGCTTGCAAACAGAAAAAACAGAGGAAGTCATACGCACGCTGACAATCCTCTCCGAAGTGCCCCCTCTGGAGACGGTGGTCCCGTTGAGTCCCACCAGAGAGGGCAGAGTCTGGGACATCCAGTTGGTCACCATGGCCATGGTGCTGAGCACCGCCCCAATCTTTAGCATAGGGACGGTCATGTTCGCTTCCTGTGGGGCCCGATGAAAACGGCCCTACAGCCAGCCCTGCCCTGCCCTGCCCTGCCCTGCCCTGGACCTCGGCTCCACTCAACCCCACTCTGCTCCAGACAGCCGGGGCAGAGAAGCAGCCAGTCAGCCCCTGCCTAAGTCCAAGGGGAAGCAGAGCTCCCAGAGCTGGTAGAGCACAGTTATCAGACTCGCACACCACCAGCTCTGTCAGAGGGACAGCCAGGGACCGGTTCGAGGAGAGCAGCTCACATCCAACAGCATCACGCTGGAATCTTCCCTCTCGGTGTGACTGCCTCTGCCTCATCCCCTCCCGCTCCCTCACTCTTTCCATCTCTCTCACTTCCTCACTCTCCCCTTATCTCTCTCTCTCTCTCTCTCTCTCTCTCTCTCTCTCTCTCTCTCTCTCTCTCACTCACTCTCTCTCCCCCCTCTCTTCCTCAAGATGCAGAGCTGCGCATTGGCTGCCTCTGCGTCTCATCCCCTCCCAATCAGCCTCTGCTCGGTTCTTGCCAGCCCTGTTTTGCATGTGTCCGTTCTTCTCCATTCTTTCCCCTCTCTTTCTCTGACATTTTGCTTTTTTTTTTATGACTCACGTATCGGTGTGTAAGTGTGCACACACACACACACGCGCCTCTATAGGTGTGGAGATCAGAGGGGGCTTATTTCAGACGGCTGATCTGTGCTCTGTGTTGTGTGACATGTGAGTGCCCGGAGCATCCAACACTGCAGAACGTCCTGCAGCCTCGTCACAGTGCCTGCTCTGGATGGATGGAGGGGTTGAGGATACGGAGGAGTGGGTTGATGGATTAAAGGTTGGCCGGGGGCTCATGATGAAAGACATGGGCAGGTGGTTAGGGAAGGTGTTACTGTGGGACAGAGCCAGGTGCTGCTGTTCACACTGAAATTCTACCTCATGGCACACCCTACATCAGCTTGTTGCATGCACTTGAACAGTTTTTTAACCAACTCTACTTTGCCTGTGACTTTGCAATATCACCATATTCAGTTGTCTTCTTGGAACTCCTCATGGAACATAATTCTTAAGCTATAAAACTAGTTAATGAGTGCAGAATTGGAGATTGGCTTAATGTAAATGGTTTGGATTTGCTGGGTGCTATGGTAAGCTCTCCTTAGAGAAGGGGATCACATGTTTTTCTTTTCTTCCAGTGGTATTGGTTTTCACTAGTTGTTCTGCTATAGTCCAAAAGGATCTGGCGTTTGGCACAATCACATCCGTTAAGCCAGTGTCAGATAGTCTGCTGTCTTTTTTTCTGTCCCTTCCCTTCAGGGGACTCCGCCTGAAGCCAGACTTCAGACGTGTTCTGAAGTCTAGATCGGCACTTTAGATCTGCACCACACGTTTTTCTCTCCGTAATCATAGCAGCCTGAATTTGCCGCTCACCTCTACAGCGATGGGTCAGACAGAATGAGATATAAAAGGTTATTGGACTATAGGGGGGTGGTGTCTGAGATTTCTCCTTGAGGCTTGAAGCTTAAAGCGTCAGCCCTCGCAACAATTCCCCACCAAGATACAGGGCCACAGGCGGAGTCATTTTATGCCCTAAACCGCCATGCATAATGATGATAGAACGGCCTGCGTAGACAAAACGTACAGGCCTGGCCATCGCCCTTTTCTTGCTGGCTTGCTGGTCAGCTGACTTATTCATTTTGTCAGCCATGGATGGGCTCCCCTCCCCTCCAGTCACGCTGGGTGAGTGATATGGGTTCCTCCGTGTCGGGTATACTGTGAAGGGAAATGGGGAGAGACAGCTTCTTGAGCCCCATCCAAAAAATGTCAGCCCTCCTCAGCTCACCTGCTACCGCTCACATTCTTCCCGCCTGCGTTTACTCCTCTATTTGTGCAGCAACACTGTCTCCATGTGGTCACCAGTGGAACTGCACCAACTGTCGTACACCCAGCCCAAGTCTGTCACTGCTGTCATAATTAGTTGACACTTTATAGGGATGTAGCAAAATATATATATAAATAAAATTTGACATGCAGGATATGTGCACACACAAACACACTGCATGCGTTTTGTATTGAATTATTCCAGGGACATGCCAGATCAATGCCAGGTTCATATATCATCTTTAATGACATTGTGATTCAGTATTTATCTAAATAGCTTTGTAATATTTAACAGCTAAACAAGTATAGCCTGTATAATAAATCAGTTTGATGTGCAATTGTGCATGTAAATATTTCAGTCCATTAGGGTTGCCAGGAACTTGAGCCAAGCAGCTGACATTGGGTGATATTATTTAATTTATATATCAAAATGTGGTATTGATGTTTTAGGTGTTTTTCTTCTGCTCACAGACATCATGTAGGTGAAGACAGTTATTATCAGTAATGTGGCAAGCTGAATCCTTCCTGGACTGCACTGGGATGCAGTTGCCGTGCTACTCACATGGTGGCAGCAAAGGTTTAAACATGGACATCCTTTACACTTGTATCGATTTAAATTCTAACTCCCATATCAGGTCTGTAACAAATTCAGGGATTTATCATCTTAAGAAGATAAAGCATGGATAAAAGAGCTTAGGCAGATGCAGCTCGTTCAGGATGCGGCTGCTAGATATCCTATGAGGACAAAGCTAGACATATTTCACCAGGCCTCAGATCTCCATCTTGGCTGCCATGTATAGAAGAATTTATTTAAAAAAAAAAAATGTAATTGTCAGTAAATAACTTATTGGTTGAGGGGCTGAGTACATCTGTGATCTGCTTCCACACAGTGAAAATCTCTAAAGTCTTAAGTCATCAGAGTCCTGTCTGCTAAGTGTTTCTTGGGTGAAGCTTTGTTTGACATAATATGCTTCACATGATCTCAATGTGTCTCAACTCTCAACTGTTCTATACACAAGCTAAAGAAGTTAAGTTCCTCTGCTATTACCTTTACTAATGACTTTATTTATTATGATTTTTTTCTTATCTTTATCTTTTTTACTATGTCGTTCTTTTTGATCTATTTCTATGTAAAGCTCTATGAATTTCCACAAAATCATTCAAGATGCTGTTTATTGATGCTCCACCTTCGATACTGTGACTAAATGGCTGCTGGAGGGGGCCGAATATTTCACAGAAAGTAAAACAACAAATCCATCATTATCGCACATTTAGGAACTTTAACTTCAAAATGTGTGTTTTCTAATGAATTATGAAATAGTGGGGCAACACATAAAATGCCGAGAGTCAACACACCCATGCAATAGTCGAAATTTGGGAAAAAACATTATTTTGGCATACTGCCTTTTGTGTCCTCTATTGTAAAACTTCTATCATCAACTACATGCCTCATCTATGAACCTGTCTTCTTTAAGTAATTGTTACCCTATGGATTATACAACTATAGGACCAGTCTAAATATATAAGTGTCCTCTAATGTGTCCTCTCCCAAAACTCAATATATATATATGTGTATATATATATATTTATCTTTTTCAATAATCACAGATAAAATGTATGTAATCTTGAAAGAACAAGTTTTTAGTTCTTGTATGCAAAATAGTTATTTTATGATTTTAGGCCTCCTTGTTACTATCATTAAATAGATTTGTATTAGATTGATATTATAATCATCAATACAACATTTGACATGAGTAGAATGTTTGGTTCTACAGCCTATTCCCACTGGCTGGATTTCCAACACTATCTAGTTTGTAGTATTCAATATGCAAGTGTATTTGACCAAATAAGATATAAGATAATTCAATTTCCTTTAATATTACTAAAGGGACTCCACATATAGCTTTTAAAGTTTGACTTCAGATTAAATGGTAATAAAACTCTGAAGCACAATTTCTTCTTTCTGAGTAAAGATTATTAAACCCTCTGAATAAAATTGAGCAGTAAACTTGTTTGTTTCCATAGAGAACTGACATGATTTCATTCATTTTTGCCAACAGCTAAATACTGTGTGCATGCTGTACCTGCTGCATGTGCATTAACTGAAGCCCCAGAGGTTCGTCTTACATCACATCTTCCCTCGAAGTGTTTTAACCTTTGTACCATTATCTTCTCTTTAAGCACATCTTTAAATCATTACCAATAACTTTGCATTTGCTTTAGATGAAAAGCATTGAGTGCTCCTTAACTATTCCAGAATTACGATTCTTCTCACGCATTGCAGGTCAGGTGGCATCTTTTGAAAAGTGATGGACCAAATAGAGGATGGGAATAATGAGTGTGATGAGGACAATCTGCCATTCCTCAAAGAATTCCAGGCCCTGCCAATCAGCTGTCTAATCACAGAGTCTGTTGGCAGAACAAGCTTTCATTAAATATTAGCAAGAGAGGAAGTCAGCCATTTAACCTGTATTAATTTAATCCTTTTTGATTAATTTCCAAAGCCCTTCCTCATAATTTCCACTCTAATAATTGGCTAGCTTCATTATCACCGGTTCTCCGTCACCCTCTTTTGTTTCTCCTCCTCCGAGAATTTTATTCAGCATTTAACTCCGCTCGCTCGCCCCCCCGTTCCCTGTTCTCTCAGCCTCGTTCACTCAGAATAAAAGCTCAGAACTCATGATCTTAGTTGGCTTGTTGCATGCTTGCGCTTAGATCTGCACCACACATACTGTAGATACAACTCTCCCCATAGACATGTCAAAATGGCCTTGTGCTTTATCCAAACAGTAAAAAAACATCTATTCTGCTCCTCGCCTTTGGGTGTGATCTGCAAAGGGCATTTTAATCAGTTCCCATGGTGCAAATGGCCACCAACTGCAGAAATGGCAGCATTCAAGCACACCCATGGATGGCAGTAGAGCGCCACACAGCCCCAAGGCCATAGGGACAAGCTCTAAGTGAGATAACGATACAGGGGGAGCAGAGATGCACAAAGCACCGGAGCCGCGTTCCTCGCTGAGCACAAATACACAACCAGCTGCAAATTCACAGCTGAAACACAGGGCCAGATTACACCTCAGCTAATTACCCATACCTCCTTCATAATGATGCAGAGCTGTTATGACTGAGGCAGCGAGGCCTCACACAGGCACACACAGACACACACACAAACACACACACACACACACACAAACACGCAGATCCCCCGCCTGGGCTCTGGAAGACGCCGGAGTCATCTGGCTCTAAGAATACTGGCTATTTTTCTGAGTCATAATTCATTAATTAGATGATGGACATGGAGGCCCAAAGCCTTCTAAATATATCAAGATCAAAATCAGCTTAAACAAAGCGTGACCTCATTACCATAGCAACTATTTAAATGGCATAAATAGGCTGTACCCCCGGGTTCAGGCAGGCAGACACAGTGGTGTGCTTTCAACATGGAGTGTTTAATCTATTAACGGCTCCTGTGGGCCTTTGATTAAGGAAACTCATCTGGGCTTTTGCATTTTATAGTAGTGGCTGAGACCACAGGAGGACTATAGCTTACACACACACACACATCGACCCCTGCTTCCATAAAATACAGCGAATACATCCGAGTTGAATATGTTCAATAATTCAAGCAGTGAGCATCCACCGCAAGGGAAGTAGCACCTCAGTCCCGCTCTGACCAAAGAGACAATTGACACTAGACGAGTCGTGGCTTGATGTGATATAAAGTATATGGTTTGCATGACCACCTTATATGGGAGTCAATAACCTTGCATGGGCAACTTACATCAGCACTGCTGTACGGGATTACTTCCTGCTGAAGACAATAAAAGAACTCCTACTCGGCTTTTAGATAAATGAGTGTTGATGTGCGCGCCTGCAAAGCTCACGTGTTAAATCTGTTCACTTCTGCGTTGGTGCATTTAAATATACGTACATTGATTTGTTTGTGTGTGTCAGGGCTTCTCCATGTTTGTGTCCACATGCATGAGCAACACTTTCTCTCCACTGGGCTGTGAAATATCTACAATCCCCGCTAATGGTGGCTGCCACAGCGTTGTGCGAGTGAGCCGTTACATGCACGTAACACGCAGCACTGGCTACTATGGCACATAGCGGAAGCATAGGACCAGAACCGTGTCCCTACCCGAGGCTCATTAAGTATTGCCACTTAACTGCAGTAATGGTCGTGAACAGGTGAGAATCTGTCTCTCCGGTGGGAAATGCACGAGAAGGAAAATCGATACAGTAAGTGCCCGCTCGGCTGTATTGACCATCACACACCTACAACACCCTGTGGTGAGTCCATCCGTTCTACAGCACAGACTAGCCTGTAGAGCCCATCTTATCAAGGAATGACACGGAAGACAAGGAAACACATTCATAATATATCAGGAGGCAAAAGACAACAGGCCTTATAATCTTCACTCTCTACCATTACAGTGCAGGTATTATTTTATCTTGGACAGATATCCTTTATCTGCTTAAATTATGATTTTGATGTATATTAATCAATATTTCTATATACTGTAACTTTTGCACCAGACGGACATTTTCCAGTTTAATGTGCCTCCATATACCTCTTCAGTCAGAGAGGATAAATAGTAAAGATATATGCATTGCAATTTATTCCTCGACTCAGTAAACACGGCATCGGGGACATCCTGGTGCAGTGTGCGTCTTCTCAGAAGCCTTGTGAATAATGCTGGAACATGAATTCACATTTTCTTCATTGAGGTATTAATTGCCCCTGATTGCTCCCTTGATTTCAATCTCAGCAGCCCATGAGAGGCTATTGTAGGCTATTTTGTATGAATGAACCATATGTAGTTGAATCGGAGATTGCTCAATCAGGGATAAGCAGGGAATCCAATTATGCTTGAGGCCCCTGAAAAGAAAAAAAGCCTTGATCAATGCAATAGACAAGAACTTCATGCGGCAATCAGCTGCCATGCATTTTGCAGCACAGCATGGCTCCATCCACTCTTCTGCACTTTCTCCTGCCAACAGCACCAGCTGAATACAACTCAGCACTTCCTCTGGTAAATGTGCCCAGCTGAATTGCCCGCACGGCCGACGTGCACTCTCGCACGCACATGCACACAGATGCACATTCACGCACACACTTCCTATGATCATTTCCTGGCTCCACCACCCGTTTCCCAGTGTCCCACGAATCCCACTCTCTCCTGGATCCAGCAGCAGAAAGCCAAAGCCACATCCTGACCTTTTCTCTCTCCCAGCTAATCAAACATTCTCGCTGTTGTGCAGGGAAAGCTATTCCTGTAAATGGAGTAATTACTGACAGCAAATTGGGAGCCTTCAGCCCGGCAGATAGGTAGCTGGGGCTCAAAGAAAAGCCAGCTAATTGAGACTGCCCCCCATGGCCACTTGCCTCTTCAAAACGCCCTTCACTGAACTTGTGGTGCTGCCCTTGACATCACCCAGAATAACGTTTTTTTTTTAATTCTTGTTCATCCAGATAACTTGTCCTATGAGTGCTAGAAAACCTAATTTCCTCTGCTCAGTTTTAGACAGTGCAGCTGATAAAGCACATCTGACATGCTAACAGTTCTGAATCTCTATCAGGCCTCTATATAAAAGGCAGAGGTGCTGCTGTGAGTATTTTCCAATTTGTTTCTGCACTGCCGGGGTTGAGTGCCATTCCGTTGTCGTATTACTACACTGGCAAAGTGCTTTGTTTCATTAATGATGTATTCATTTATACCTGCACAAAAGCTGAGAGCTGATCTGAGATGCCATGCACCCCGTATTTTGTCGAATAGCTAAAGAGACAGGCAGCTTTGTTTTTTCAATCTGTCTCCGTCTGAGTCATTCTTCACACATGTCACCCAGTCACACAGAGCAAAGGTATCCCCATGATTGGCTGATCACTGTGCTTGCTTACGCGAAATGGAAAGTAAGCCAAGAATAACACAAGAGATAGACAAAAAGGTTATAAAAGAGACTGTGATGTGTCGGAGAGGCAGCGCAAGAGAGGGTGTGAAAAACCAAAAAAAAGAGAGGGAGAGAAAAGGATGGTTTTTGCATTTGAAACTCCCCGAGGTGATGAATTTACATCTTGTCTGTTTTTTGCCACGTCTGCAACAGCGAAACTAACAGGACCAGAGAGGAGTGGTGACATCCTGCCAATTATAGTCGGGTTGAATGGGAGTCTGCCGCAGCCAATTGTGGAGAAAAAATTTAAAAAAAAGGTCGTAATTTTCTATGCTCGACATGGTCAGGAGCAAACAATGACCAGAACCCATCAGCTATGTACCGAGTATTAATATTGAAGGGACAGAACCAGCCTGCATTCATGGGTCCGGCTTCTTTGTCAGAACTCACGCTGAAGCCTTCATTTGTATCCTCTGTCTTCAGGTCATTAATGTTCAGAGAAGCTGTAACATTTAATTAGGGAGACATTATTAGTACAACAGAGGCACAGCGTGCAGCGGAGAGAAATCCCCAAACAGCCCCCAACTGAAAATTACATTTACCGCCACGTGGAGTTCTGAGCGAAAAGGGGTCGAGAGAAACTTGTAGATAAATAAATTAGCTCGTCACCGTGCACTTTTGTGGAGTTTTTGCCTTGCTGCTAGAAGATTAGGATACATTTATTTGTCCCATACACATGCACAGATGCACAGACATGCACAGGCACACTCATGCAATTGTAGGGAAATTTAACCTCTGCTTTTAACCCATCTGGTGCAGTGAGCAGCCATGTACAGCGCACGGGGAGCAGATGTTGGGGGAGTAAGGTGCCTTGCTCAGGGGCACTAGACAGGGTAGGGAGAATCCTCTTGGATTTTTGGACAGATCAATCCAGGTTCGTCTTTTTGTTGTTTCTCCGTGGAGTCGAGCCAGAGACGAACCAGAGACCTTTTCTGCCCATAGTCCAAGTTTCTGCCACTAGTCCACTGTCTCTAGAGTATTAAGGATTATTAGTATAAATACACAGTCTTGTGATAGCCTGCGTTCTTCCCGCAAGACCCTGCTCGTGATTCCAGCCATACATTCTGCAAAGTCTCCGCCACATTGTCACAACGAGGAGCCACTGATCCGTTCAGTGATTACACGAACAAACAGACGGGACAATATCAACAAACTGGAGAAAATGAGTCCGCGGAGCAGGAATGAGAGGCCCTGCACGTTGAATATCATGACGGGTTAATATTCTGCGGAGTTTGCCGAGTGTGAGATGAGAAGTTTTGTGAGTGGGAAGGTGTTGGTGGGAGGAAGGTGGAGAGGCCCTTATGGTAAAGAGTCGCAGGTGCTTCACCGCAGGGGCCTGCATTGGATTATAACACTGGAACTCTCCGCAAAAGATGCCACGTACAAGACAATGAAGTGGATTCCTTGACGTGTCCTGAGTACGAATCTCAATTCTCAACATGTGAATTGCACGTCACGCAGGATGTGCTTGCTTTGGGATGTGCGATTTAATGTGCGTTATAATATTTGTCTGCAGGATTCCAGGCGATGCAGGATGTTGTGCGGCGTGTTCTCCACTGAGCACGACGCAGATGGGTGCTTAATGATGATATTTGCGAGCGCAGCCTGGGAGATATGTTATCAGAAAGGCCATCCCTTGCATTAATATTCCGTGCAGCACAAGGAGGGGATGCAAGAAGATTTTTCCCCTTCAGGAGATGCTTCCTTTCCTTTTGCTAATCGTTAACACAAATATTTCCATTTGCCGTCTTTAAGACATGTCAGTCGGCTACTCCACTGCTCGCTCCTCCTGGGACCTCTCATTGTTGACTGATTGCATCTGGTAAAATGGACACGGATGCATTCAGAATGAGACCCAACCTCAAAGGACGGCAGATTAAAATGACAGCAACAGCCTTTAATAATGAACATGGGAGACTTATTTATGTATATTTCTTCCACCCACAGATTAAATCACTAATTTGAATTTTAATGACACTCATCCACCCACCCAGCTCTGCACAACAATTAAAGCAGTGGATTATGTATGAGGAGGACTCTACACTATAGTCTCCTGCAATCCATAATGAAAGGACATTTTCTTCATTGATGTTCTCTTTTTGGTGACACTTTCCCGGATCAACAGACTTGTTTCATAGTGTAAATGCCGTCTGCAAAGTAACTAATAATATGCACGGGTACATATCTGTTTCAGCGTGAGCCGAGCCTCACGTTAATGGTCTTGTACAGGGCTGTTTGGATAAGTTCAGCGCAGATTTAAGCGTGCCAGCTGCAGATATAGATCCAGAACATACCAAGTACAGAAATGTGCCTGACAAGAGAGAAGCGCTCTTCTCTGAAGATCCCGACATGGGCTGGCCGCATGCTGCTTCTCTCACTGAGAGGAGTAAAAGATGAGAGCCCGGCCTGAGAGGGCCAGCAGCCCAAGGCACTGAGACTTAAAGAGAGAGACCTCTGCTGAATACCTATTCATCATATCACCATTAGTGTGGCTGAAGCACTCAACTGCGCTGCTCAAAAATATAACGAGGATTACGGAATTAGATCCCGCAGCATAGTCTGACATGATAGCGGTATCATTCCCGCCTGATATACAGCAAAGCCGAGTCTTCAACCTCCAGCCTTACGAAGTAGATGCAGAAATATATACTGCTGCCTCTTGCACACAAACACAATGGTGGATAAACAAGTGCAGACTCTAATCATCATGAGAGCCGTTTTTTTATCAGAGCATGACGTCCCCCCCCCCCCCCCCTCCCGTAGAGATGCCACTCTACATCATTTTCCTCTCTCATCTTGTCTGTCAACACTTCATCCTTTCTTCTCACCGCTTCCTCTCTCTCTCTCTTTCTCTCTCTCTCTCTCTCTCTTTCTCTCTCTCTCTCTCGTCTCGCCTGAGCGAAAGTGTGCACGTGCCATTGTGTTTTTTCTTGGCCGTGGCTGTATTGATTAAGCGATGTGGAGCTAATTAAAAACAATCTGCAAGGAGTGTGTGCCAGTGAGGGGGTATAAAATCACGGCGACGGAGCGATAGACCTAGAATTATGATTCTCCTTTTGGTCGGGATGGGAGAGATAATAACCCTGCAGCCACAGTCTGAAGGCACACGCACACTCTCTCTCTGTCTATTTCTCCCTCTATCCCCGCTCTCAATTTCCAATTTTCATTTCCAGCAACTCTACTGTCTTATCCTCTCTCCCTCTCTCACTCACTCGCCCAGCCACGCTGCCTGGCTCAGCTACTCCACTGGGCACCGATTCAAACTCAGTCCACATCCTCTCACTTTGTACTCTGACACTGCCCACCAACCCTGATCACCGCAGCGTCTTCGGCTCGCATCTGTCGACAAGTGTGTGCGTGCATGTGTGTGATACTGAATGCATGCCGTCTATTCACAGTGCAGGCTGGTGTTTATTTGTAAGGGTTTCTCTTTGTAACGCACCTAATGCTACACAGCAGTTAAAACATGATTTATGTGCACATACTTTTTGGAAGAGTATAGAAAAAGGGATTGGAGGTGCAAAATAAATCTTTCTCTAATGGACTGAAAAAATCCATATTGTTTTTTACACACACTGCCTTTGTGTGTCTGAGGTTGCAGATTATTGAAACCAGCCGATTTAGAGAATTTTTGTAAACTGAGAATTCAGGGCAAAGTCAAGGCCACTGTTTCATAAGCCATTTTCTGTGTAACTACTCCATGAATAAATCAAAATGGGCAATGGATTAATGATTCTGCTGGAAAAACAGGACTCACTTTAAGAGAAGTTCCTTTCTGGTAATATGCTTGTCGAAATCAGAGTTGTCCGATCTATGAAATATTAATGCATAAGTCGGCCTGTTACATCATTTCCCTCCAATTTTGTGTAATCCATCAAAGCCAGATCCAATTTATTTCATTAAATGTCATCAACGGTACAGATATCATCCCATTTCCCTTTTTCTTTTATATGATACTCCTAATTAGACGCCAGTCCCAAGCTGTGGCTCCTGCTTCCAGAAGTGGTTTCACATCCAGTATCTGTCAGTCATGAGTCTGTGTGTGTTTTGGAGACTTGGAGAAATCCCAAGGGTTAAGAATTAGGCAGCATAATGTAATGTAAGTTGCTGTTTCCTTCCACTGGAGCATCTTGTTATCTCCCCTCCCTCAACATGCAGTTTCTCTATCAAAAGACCTCTCTACCTTTGCTTACCGTGGGGCTGCAGAGAGCAGCTCTCCCCGCCTGCTTGATATGCAGCAGTGTCTGGTGGCTGCTGGGCTCCCACGCCTCCCTGACTGGAGCCTTTAAGTCTTGGCGCAGTCTGAGAGAGCCTCCCTCATCAATGGCCCTACTGAGCGGCTGTGACAGTGCCACGCGGAAAACACATCGATTAAATGGCTCGTCTTGCTACACCCGCTTCTGCCGCACGGCATAGCTCTCATCCCTCATTCCCCCCAAAATGAAAGCCCCGCGATTGAGTTAGCTTTCAGCATGGGAGGCAGTGCTGTCACACTCGCACACGGCGCAGAGGAGAGGAGCCTTTGGAATAAAGGTAGCAAGGATCATGTGAAATGGAAGGAGAGGCAGACAAAGTAGGAGAGAAAAGACGATAAAAGAGAACGAGAGTTGGTACAAGAGACAGAGGTATAATACATCCTCAGGAGCTCAACCGAGATTTACTTTGTCACTTTTTATCACCGCTCATTCAATGTCAATATCTGCTACAAACTCCATGACTTGAACGTGAGCAACGTGTAAGACCTGTCGGAGAGAAAACTGAGCTGAGCAAAAGCCTCAGATAAAGAATTTGACATGAAAAGATAAAATCCATATTTTTAAAAAGCAGGATTTCCCACAGTGTGCGTATGGTGTGTTGTCCAGCCATGTGAACGAGCAGACGGAGGGAGAATTAATGTTTGGTGTTTGAGAATGCATAACGCCCTCTCATATGGGACGTCTTTCGATAAAGGCGAAGGGATGTGAAGAGCGCCGTTCAAATAGCAGCTTGCCCAATCTGCTCAGTCTTATGAAAGCTTTTGTATCAGAGCGGGAAGACGAGCTCTAGGCGCAACAGCCATATTTATATTCCAATCTTCTACACAGAAACCCACATTGCCAGGCTCATAAAAGATTCATCGAGCAGGGGAAAGCAAGGTCGTACAGAAAACTGGTCAGGAGGTGCCTACTGCAATGCAAAAAAAAAAGGGCAGATGGATGCAAAAAAAAAAAATCATTGCGAGAGTCCCGTGGTGGCAGTTACTAAGGTAACGTGTGTCGATGCCCCGTTGATGGTGGCATCGTGACCAGCATTGACCAGATGATCAAGCATGTCCGCACACGAATTGGCATTTGTCACTCATACTATACTATAGGGCGGGTGTTACCGCCTCCACCGTGTTCGGTGATATCGATTCCATGTGTTGCTTTGGCTCTTCGTCTGTTGTGGATCCCATCGCTGACATGTTTGTGAACCAGAGAGTAAAAGGGGAGAGAGGGAGACAAAGGCAATGTGTGTGTATGAGAGACAGACTGCGTGTGCTTGTGTGTGTGTGCCTGTTCTGGGTGTTGTCAGAGAAATGTCACTCTTGCTTAGAGTCACAGACATAAACCTCTGGGAGTCCTGCACCCTCCAGCACAGTCACATAGAAGGAAAGAGAGAAAGTGGGGGAGAGAATGCGATATAGGGATGATTTTCATCCCACCAGTCAAGCTGATCCTTCCGTACGCGGTTATATGAGTACATAAGATACTTTGAGAAATTATCAGCGCCTCACTCAGTCATCATGAAACTGTCTGGAAGAGAGGACGGGTTCGTTACAGGCTCTAAAGTGAACACGTTTGAATGTTGTCTTTGAACCTGCATGTATATAGAAATAACCAGTCCCGCAGTGTACAGCTGGCTAATGGTTAGCTGCCAGGTTAACAGTGTGTGTATAAATGGGAAAGCTCTAATAACTGTATTTAGTGCTTAGTCCCATAAGACCTTCAAGACCTGTGATTACAAGCTGACCCCAGAGTCAGTCCATGGGATTTGCTAATGGTAATTTTAGGACGGCAGGCCGCTGGGTTTTCAACAAGACAGAAAACGGCAACAGAGGTCATTTATAGTGCATACAACCCTGGAGCATCCTGGCCAGTCTGTGGTTCTGCATGAGTAAGTGGTCATTTAAAAATATGAACTAAATACCAAGGTTACCAGACTTAATGTGACTTAAAAAAGCCCAGAGTGTCTCCTGTCCTGATATCTATGAGGTCAAAATCACTAAAAGCTCAGATTTTTCAAAAACCAAATGTGTCACGACAGCTAACAAGGTTCAACTAAGATTTCAGAGCTTAAAAATAAATTACAACACATGTACAGGGTCGGGTTTTGTCTGTTAGTCAATGGTGGAGTAGGAAGCACTGTGATATTTAATCAATGAGAGAAATGGCTAGTGTGAAAATCTGTGTGTTGCACAGAATTTGAATAATATGTTTTATATATATATATATATATATATATATAGTCACCGTAGGATGTTAAGACCACAGTTTGGGGCTTTGTTTGATTCGGGTGAAAAGGTCATGTGTGTTTGCGCATGTACACGTTCGGAAAAGGGCATTTCAGCCGGAGAGGTAAGGCCATGCCATCACACCCTCTCTACCTCAGGGGGCCAATCTTGAAAAGGACACAGCGTTAGACGGAGAGTCAGGCCGCTGACCTCACACGTTTGCCTACCCGCCATTCCATCTGTTAACCAATTACCACGCAGACTGATGCCTGCCTCTGTGCCTCATCCACGGCACTGCAGCAGTAAAATCTGTCACCTGCTTCACCCCGGGCCGCATCGCGAAAATGCTCACCGCCATCACCAGGCGCTAATATCACTCCTGTGTGAGTCACGAGCAGACCACAAACTGACCTAGAAACAGGTACATCATCAAAAAAACAGACCTTTCACGACACAACACCCCCCCCCCCCCCCCCCCCCCACCACCCCATCCATCCATTAAACACTCGCACCGCCCCTTTCTTTATCTACTTCACACACACACTATGCAGGTTGTATTAACTTGCTTTAAACCATAACAACTACGCTTGTTTAACATTTAAACACGTCAACCTTATCCCGGAAACCAGTTCTTAACCTAAAAAATAACCTGAAGTCCAGACAGTCACACTGTGTAGAGGTTATTTGTCCCTAAACACACACACACACACACACCTCTGATGATGAAGCAGCGGTCTACATAAAAGCACATCAAACATTAAGATGCGGCAGTGAGCAGCGGACGCCACAAAGGCTCAATAGCTCTCTGTGCCTCGGCTCCCTGTTTTCAAGCAGTATCTCTTTTATGCAACAGATCTCTTTACAGTGTTAAGACTCTGATGCGCACAATGTGGTATCATTATCGTGCACTGATTCCAGCTCTGCCCTAATCAGTCATGACAAGAGCGCACTACCATTCCGTCTCTTCAAGCAGCGCTAAATCAAACATAATGCATCCTCATTATCTGCTGCTGATTGTGAAGCAGCACCTTTGTGTATTAATGGGGAGTGCATGAAGGTGGATGCAGACGTGGTGGCTAATCTAACCTCGGCCGCTCACTCACTCACCCACGTCGTGCTAGAAGTGTTCGCCACTGAGTGACAGGCAACACATAAATTAGGTTACGTGAGTGTCCTTACTCAACAGAGCAAGAAACACATGGAAAGGACATTATATATTGCTTGTTTATTAGATAAATCTGGCTAGCGTTATAGATGTTATCGACTTGTGGGCAAATGTGGACTTTATTAATAAAGAAAATGAAAGAGACGTGAACCGCATCCAGAATATGGAATGTCCTTTGGATGTTGTATCTGCATGTTGCAGCTTCCAGTCACGTGAGGTTGTGTGTAATGCGGCGTTCGTAAGTCAGACCAGCACTCGACCTGTCACAGCGTAGCAAGGTGATTTTTACAGCTAAGTGTTTTTGCCATTGCCTCTCACTGGCAGGTTTACACACCGGTTCCCTCAGCTTTCCATTTGTTTAATTCTCCAGCTGGAGGTTAGGCTCCTACTTGGCAGAGCACACTCTGTCCAGCCCACTTCCCAGTGTCCTCTCTCCTGGGGAACCAAGACACATCCCATCGCTGTCCCCTCTGTGACTGTCCACCAGCAGCACAGTCTCAGTCCTCAATATTTACAAAAGCTTTTAACAGGTCGGCTCACGTTTTCTGGAGTTTCTTTTTTTTTTACAAGGTTTGACGAGATTAGATGTTTTAGGTTGGTTGCTGTGTAAAAGGTTTTTGGCAACGAGACAATGACTGAAATTTACCAAAAAAAGCTCAATCACATTCATGGGTGGTTTTTATTGTGATCGTGCTGCTTTGCTTTTGTTGGACTGGCCCCAGAGAAGTAGATTTATTTTTGTCCATGGGGTCACTTCAAGGCCAGTCGACTGTTTAAACCTGTCTCAATTCGACATTAGCCAATCCATTGTCCTCCCTGACTGATCGAACTGAGGTCCGTCCTTGTTAGATTCACACATGGAGACATTGAAGATAGCATTAGCTTCAGCTCAGTACTTTACATCACATTGATATTTCAGCTTGGGTTCATTCTTGTCAATAAAACCGTTTCAATTAAGAGACAATTGGGTTAATGTGCCATAATTTCTGCTGCTGCACCAAATTTGCATTCTTAACAATCAATACTGAGCTATTAATATTAATCATACTTATGGAAAGATGGTGAGTTTCAGAGATAAGTCACTCCGGTCCATATTATATCAACAAACTATCATTTCAAATTCTAGACTGATGACGTTCAACATGCAATAATTTGTCTATAATAGTCTACAGCTGCAGGATTCTTGATATTTTTTATATCTAAAATACATTTTAAACATTTAAGACCATACCTGAACAGTATTAAGAAGAAAATTGGTTATTTTTAACTGTACAATATGGTATGTGTAATAAATGCATTACCTATAAATGCACACAGACACGTGCACTTGTGGGAGGGCGTCCTGTCATGCATGGTTTGAAGTGCACATCATAGCAAGACATTTGTGCCAAGGTCAAGCAGGTGCCTGTCCTTATCAGTTGCACTGAGGACCCCTGAGCTTTACTAAAGAAAATTATAGTTATTACAGTACAAAAACACTGCAAAATAGGGCAGTACAAGGGGCAGGACATACAGCGGGATGTCCACTAACAAGAAGGTCAGCGGTTCGATCCCTGGGTGTCCTTGTGCAAGATACTGAACCCCAAGTTCTCCCTGAAAACTATGCTGCCAGTGAACAAATTGGGCAATAGTAAAAGCTCAGAGTAAAGAAGTGTTGTGTATGAATGTGTCTGAATGGGTTAAAAGTACTGCGTTAGCCCAACGTAAATAAACTAATTATTTTCCCCAAATGATGTTTTAAACTGCCATGTGTTAAATATGTGCCATACTTCCTTTACAGTTCACGTCTTTTACTCCAATATATCGACCCCAACTGGGTAAGTTTCAGGTGCAATCATCACACCCATCTAGGGTGAGGAAACACAACTTAACAAGGTCTTAAACGGTAGTCTAGTCAAACTGATTGTTTGTCGAAATCCCTGGTGAGCAACGGGATCAAGTAAATTACTGAAAAATCTCGCCAACTGCTTACACAGGGTTCTGTCTCCCTCTTTGAGAAAGACAAGCAATTAGGTTTTCTCCCACACAGCACTCGGGGATAAGACAGAAAAACACCAAAGCGTTCCTTTCCATCACTCTCATCCATCCAAATGTTGGGAGTTTTCAAGGCAAGACATCCTAAACCAATAACCCAATAACGGCAGTCCCCAGGAACCCTCTCGCTCCGGAGGTACAAAAAGTAAACCTGCATCTTCCAAGTACCTACAACATTAGTTATACAAGACAACAGCCCATTGACTAACAACTATTTAGCATGTTATGGGAAAGCCCCACAGAATATATTTGTTAGCGATGGAAACACAAAATTGGCTGTGGATGTGATTCCACAGCACTAAGTCAACATTTGGATTTCACATATTTGTCAAGCCTTAATTTATTCAGGAAGATCAAAATCCCGGAAAATAAGTTAGACAGTTTGACATGCTAAAAATCAAATGTCAAAGTTTATTGGATCTGTAGTTGTTTTAAATCTAATGGTGCCTCACATTTAATAAATGTTGTCGTTTTTGAGTAACAGCCATTTCTGAATTTGTACTGTGTTTTGTCGTTTGGTCATTACTTGGGGTACTTTTATTTGATCTACTTTTCACACAAATATTATTGGAAGTACTAAAAGAAAATTATCTTAATAAGAACTTGTCGCCTCATACATAGATCCATCTTAAATCGTATTCCTCATACACCACTTTAACTGTTTTAAAATAAATCCACTGTGGATATTGAGCGTATACACAAAATGGAACTTGAAGACTCTTACATCACCTCTGAGTCGGGCTCCTGCATGTTTTTTGTTTTATATCGGTTCAACATTTGAGGAGGACTATTAGTGGAACACGCATCTTTGTGATCGGCAAAAATCATTATATATACAAAGAGAATGTGACTGATGCTGTTCAAAGTTGCCTTATTTGAGTTAAATGGATATTTCAGTTGCAGAATATTTTCTTCTGTGTTCAAGTACTCAGAATATCTGATCTGATCACACTGTAATTCAGATAAATTCCATCCATCACATTAGATATAAGTCCTTCTCTACACACAGTCAATATAACCTTTGAGATAAATTGGGTTATGCGGCATTCATTTTCACTGTTGCACTGAATTTTCATTCTGAACAATCAATACTGAGCTATTAATATTAATCAGACTAATGAAAAGATGGTGAGTTTCACAGACATCTCACTCCAGTCTATATTATACCAACATACTATAATTTCAAACATACTAAATTTGTAAAATAATGATAATAATAGTCTACAGCTGCAGGATTCTTGTTTTTTTTTTTTTATATCTAAAATACAAATATACAAATTCCCATTTAAAACAATACCTGAACAGTATTTAGAAGAAAATTGGTTGTTTTTAAGGTACAATATGGGTGTGTAATAAATGCATTATTTATAAATGCACACAGACACGTGCACTTGTGCGAGTGTATCATGCATGGTTTGAAGTGCACATCATAGCAAGACATCTGTGCCAAGGTCAAGCAGGTGCCCATCTGTATCGGTTGCACTGAGGACCCCTGAGCTTTAAAGGTACTTAACAACCACATGCAGTGAAGGCACACATGCATCTGTCTCATTAAAGCCTTCTAAATATTTCATAAGGGCCTGTGCTGAAACTGTGACTAAAAATATGTGAATATCTCCACTCCGGTGATAGGGAGTGTTATCCTCATTGCGGCAGATGCGCAAGAAGTCATCAATTCTTTATGTTCCCAGTGCAATCTAAAGGTGACGGATGGCGTCATATTTTCTTTCAGCAGTGTAAATATTTGATGTGAACACTTACAACAAATTTTCCCTCAAGGCCAATTACAGTATGAACCCTCTGAAAGACTTAAGATATGATAGGGACTCATCAGCTGGGCTGCGTTTTCACCGACACTTTCTCAAGTGTTGAAGAGCTTTGACATTTATTCCTCACATCTTCTCTGTTTACAGGAGGGACATGTTGGTCTTATTTCCAGTTGGTTGCATTTGTTGATGAGCATCAGAAAAATGTGACCAAATTACTAAAAGGAGGTTAAAGAGGCCCGTAACTTGTCATTATGGTTCCATTTTGTGGCACTCATGTTGCAGTAGGGTTGTGTTCAACGTGACTGTTGAACGAGAGCCCTGGAAATACCCGCCAGCTTGTTTGATACCACTCAGAAGGAAATCGACTGGTTTTCCTCTCGGGCCATCTGTGCAGTACTGGTCTCACTGTAAACCCGACACACGGGTGCATGATACAGCCTGTTCACCAGCACTTCTCCTGTAGACTAAAAACATTCTGCAGCTCCAACGTCTATTAAAGGTCAACTGCAGTGTCCACTCACCCTGTGGACATGATAGATAAAACATAATGTAACGCCGCAACATATGGCCTTTACCAGCGTTACACAACACAAACTTTTCTTTAGGCTGAAAAATCTCCAGCAATGGCCCCCCATGCTATATATATATAATCATACTTAGTTTGAAAAGTCCTATAACCCAAAGCAAGAATTATCTTATCTAGCATTTTTTCACACCCCCTGGCATTTTTCATTTACAACATTGTCCATACATAGACTCCTGGTGCGAATTACAGCTCGGCTCCCATGAAAAGAACATGGTCTGCCCTGAAAGCCTTCTTTGAAATATTTAAGGGGAGCTATGACACATCGTCCATTTTTCTTACAGGCTGCAGACGTTGATTTCCTGTACATAATCAATTTAGTCTTTCGTAAATAAACCGATATATGAGTAAAAATATGCCATTGTGGGTTTTTCGCTCATTGAAATATAATTTTCGAACATATGTCTGCCCTGATTAACACAAAGCTGGGACTAATCCTGCAGTGGCCATCCTGTGGCGGTGCTGCCCTCAAATCACACGCATTTTAACGTTCAAAGTCAAATTTATTGTCAATTCTGCCCTATTAAGATTAAGATTAAGATGCATTTATTTGTCCCAAACACATGCACAGACATGCACAGGCACACTAATGCAGGTAGGGAAATTTAACCTCTGCTTTTGACCCATCTGGTGCAGGACACACAGAGCAGTGAGCGACCATGTACGGCGCCCGGGGAGCAGATGTTGGGGGAGTAAGGTGCCTTGCTCAGGTGCACTAGACAGGGTAGGGAGAATCCTCTTGGATTTTTGGACAGATCAATCCAGGTTCGTCTTTTTGTTGTTTCTCCGTGGAGTCGAACCAGAGACGAAGCAGAGACCTTTTCTGCCCATAGTCCAAGTTTCTGCCACTAGTCCACCGCCTCTCTTAAATATATGCATGGGACATATCCGGGATTGAAATACCTTTCCTCTCTGATCCACTGTGTAAACATACACGTAGACAAAGAGATCTCAACATATAATTGTAGTGCAAAGTGAATTAGTGCGAGGAACACTCAACATATAGCCACACACTCAACATCTAAGTAGCACAACATAAAAAGTAAACAACATATTAAGTACTCGAGGGACGTATTAAGTACACAACATAGTAAGCGGTGCAAAGGCATGGGGTGGATACGATATGAACTGCTGTGCATGATTGTAGTGCAAATCAGATTAGAGCAAAAATAGATTGAGAAGTGCAAAATACTCAAGGAGATGTTCGTTTATGGAAAGTAACATTGTATCACCTCTTAAAACTTCTCTTCACTGAGTTGTATTTAAATAGTACATTGTTACATTAGAAAAAACATCGATTTTTAGCTATTTTCGAATGGTATGCAGTCCGCAGTATGCCCTGCAATCGACCGCACTTACTGTGCATGTATTTGCCATGTTGTAGGAGTGCCACTGGAGAACAGGGCTCCTTTTTAATTCAAACACTGCGTTAACTATTGTTCCCTATAGTGTGAGTGCTGTGTCTGTGACCTGTGTGGAGGCCTCTTCCAAGTGGTGACTCGGTCTGTGGCGTCAAACCTTGGTCCCCACATGGAACCAAAGGTGCGAGGGGGCGCTGTCCAGCAGGCACACACACACACACACACACACACACACACCCACACACACACACACACACACACTCCTCAACAACTGGCACATTGTGGTCACTTTCTCTATCAGGGGACCTTGCACTTTCTAAAACGGTCAGGGGCTCACGCTCAACTGACCAGCTGAGCACCTGCGAGTTCAACCACGCTCCTGCCTCGACTCAAAGCTTTTCTGGGTCAAATCATTTTAACGTCCACCACTTCAATTCGCCACTGTCACATCAACGCGGCTTCTCTCGAGTGTCACGCACATCTATCCGTCACGACACCCACACACACACACATACACATACACACACATTCAGACACACACTCAGACACGTCATTTCTCCAGGATCTATGTGTTGACGCAGGTCTGGTTACACTGCTAATTGCGCACGGTTTCGTATTCACGGCCACAAATCACACGCAGGCTGAGTGCTGCGAACCGAGCTGTCAGTGTCACCGTCCTTTCAGCTTAATCAGCGCAGTCAGTCATGAGGCCAGCGTTTCCCCGGACCTCTGTGTCAGTGATGCAGAGGTATATCGGCAGGGAGGTCGGGGGGCATCCAACACACCGAAGCCCCCGGAAATATGTTTCTCTGCCAAGGTAACATTCTTGGTCCCTTTCCCCCCCCTTCAAGATAATATCCAGAATTTATTCCATTCGTTACACAATGCACTGCAACACTATTTATGTCTTTTAAAAATATGCGTAAAACAGCAAGTCAACCGAGTTCCGGTGGATTTTTTGCTTATGGAACTTTCGCTCTACATTCTGCCTCTGCTTGTCATCGGGTTACATGGGAGACACCTCCAGGGCAGCGGCAGTTTGCCTATTTCATGCTGCGCGCTGCTTCCAGTCCTCGCACTGGCTGGATGTCATATTTCCTCCCTCCTTTTTTTACAAACTGTTTCAGGCGGGTGTCAGTGAATTGTCTGAATCGTGCGAGGAGCCGGAGTCAGGCGAGCGGCGCCGCTTTATGAACTTTTGAAACCGTGCGCATTCACACAGATGCGTCGGAAGCGGAGTCCCTTACCTCGCAGGGCACGGCGGCCAACATCACGAGTAGGAACATGGCACTGAAGAGATGCATCCTGGCCGGAATGATAGCGTCCCGCGGCCGACACCGGTTCCCCGCGGCTCTCTCGCTCTCTATCCCTCTCTCTCTCACACTCCCCACGTCCTCGTCCCTCACTGGGGCGGTTTCTTCAGACACACCGGGATCCCGTCAACGCTGTGTCGGCTGCGCGCCACCAACCTCATCCCCGGGACGCACGGCAGAACCTCTGTGAATCGGAGACGCGACCGCGCACACAGACTCTCTCTAGTGGGTGTGTTTGTATATAGCCCAAACCCCAAAACGCTCCAGTCCAACAACCGGCGTTGCGAAACTCCTCGGATGCTGGTTCTCCGCCCCACCCCCCCGTCCCCTCTCCTCTCCGCCCGGCAAAAAAGAAAATAACTGCGACTGAAGCGGAGGAGAGAGGCGCAGCGGTTGGAAGGTGACTGCTGTGCTGTCAGGGCGCCGACGCTAGGAGCAGCACGGCTGTGCTCGCGAGGAGAGCCGAGGCAAAGAAGTGCCACTTGGTGATGCAGCCGAGCTTGGCCGTGCGTGCGGGCGTGCGTGTGCATGTGAGGGTGAACGCAGAAGAGAGAGAGAGAGAGATACGGGGGGTGGGGGGGGGAGGTGGCTGGTGGGGTGCACTCTTGCCCCACAGACAGACAGATGGATTAATAGATGGATGCATGTAGGACATGGTTTGCAGGGCTTCTGGCTCCACACAATATTTCCCCTGCACCTCCAGAAAGAGTTGACATTTGGCACCGATAGTGTCTTCCTGTGAATAACTCTGTGTCACTGTAAATGATCGAGACATATTAATACCATCAATTCAGCGCTGACGCATATCCAATTAGAAGACGCCAAAACAGAGAGATTCTCTGGGGTTCGGGGAGATGATAACGATTATTCTCGCACGGCTTGCAATGGAGATAATGAAAGTCGTGAGCTAACATATATCATGAACTGGTGGTTTATCATTCTAAAAAGTAAACCCCACGCCAGGTGAGGTTTCAAACAGCCTCTCTAAGTTTAGGGACAGCAGGGTGACCATGTGTCCCCGTGACTGGATGTTTGTGGGTCTGTGATTCCCCTGCTTTCTGACAGGCTTTGTCTATAGCGGCTGGCAATTCTGAATTAGTTATAACAAATATAACAGCCTCTGCAGCCCACTCTACCTCCAGCTTGGCTTAAAACAAACTTTTTTTCAGAGGCAAGTGCTCAACATTACACCTGTGGGAAAGGAAGCCATTTAATGACTGACCACTGTGAAGAAAGCTGAACCTATAAGGACAGAACATGAAAAGAACACTGTTGCCGGGAAGTGTGTTCAGCCCCCCCACTCCACAGAATCACATGAAGCACCACATATAGACAACAGGACGAGCTACTGACATGAGCACATCCTCTTTGTGTATTTCATGAATGCTGGTGTCCAATGCACTATTTTGCCTATCTCTTTAAAAGTAGCATTATATATAAAGTTGTGTTTGTAAAAATTCGATTCTTCATTTAATTTGTCTATATAGAGTCAGAGCGGCATAGTCACTCAGAGCTTTTCTGCTATAAACTCTGAAACTGTAAAAATCCCCTGCAGTAATTTAGCCACGGCAAATAAAAAACTGGCTCCGCGTCTCAATCCACAGAACCCTGAAGCTGTTCACCTGTTTATTCAAGGTTAAGTGAAGCTTGTAGTCAGTAAACGAAGAACCCCGACCTGAGGATCAGTTACTGTTGTTGTGAACGTGCTGTTGTCGTGATTGACGACGTCTTTTACGTTGATGAGTCCCTGTCACGGCTGCTATAGAGCACTGCTTGCCTGTTTGTCAAAGTTAATTAGTAATGGACATAGCGTATGACCAAATCACCAAATTCGACACCGAGCTTCCAATAGCCCCTCAACAATACCCTTGCCAAATGTGAAGGTGAAAAGGTGAACGTTTCTCAAAATATGCGAGCCACATGCACACAGACATATTGACAGAGGTGTTTGGAATTATGCGATTAGATAGAGTAGATGTATACCATGAAACTTCTTTTCATACAGCAGTTGTAGAATGAAAGTTTATCTTTATAGGATATGAAGGCAGTAAGGATGAAAGTGACAAATTAATTATGCTCAGGATAACCCTCAACCTGTTGATTATACACAGTTTATTTTTATCTGAACTGCATGAATGACGTTTATTCATAGTTTTTACCTTTTTACATTTCTTTATTACCCTTTTTTTCTTGAAGGTCACCTATTTCTAATTTTTAGTGGTCATTCTTAAAACCTAAACCCTGTCGTTCCACTCTGACATGGCCTTTTTTTTTTTTTTACACGCATACAACAGTGGGATTAGTTTATAATGCATTCAGAAAGGATTTCACATCCCACTGTGTGATGGCTTGTGTCTCCCAGCCCCTGCCCCCGCATGGTTGAGCTGAGGCCTGACATTCTCCACCCTGCTGCTGCCCTCAATGGCATGGTGCACACCCCTCTATTTTCCCTGCAGGAAAAACCAAGAGGAGGTGAGATTAGTAGCCGAAGGGGAGACAGGGGAGGGGTGTCCTCATAAAAGGCTGAAGAAACGAAGAATGCAGGAATTATTCCTGCCCCCCTGTGCTGTTGTTTTCACCACAGTTTATATTTTACTGTACAATCCTGGATTGTGCCTCCGCTCAGATTCCTACAGTAGAGCATGACGCTGAGAATAATAGAGAAGCCCAGGGCTGCCAGGGTGAGTAAAAATGATGTTGAGTCATTGCAATGGGTCAGAGAGCTACTGTGCTTTATGGTCATGCTGAGGAGATACACTCTACTAACAGACTCCTCCCTTCTCGTGGTCGCTCTCCTCCGTCTCCATCCCTTGTTTCTGAGGTGGATGCAAACAAAGCGTGACCCATTTGTCCAAGATGCAGCAATTTCCCTTTTTGTCCCCAAGTCAGGCCAAGAAGGCCAAGAGAAAGGAGGAAATAGACCTTCAGGGCAACTGTCAGTTCTCCAAGGCTGGCAGGCATTATCTCGCTCTCTCCCTGTCACCTCACATGTGACTGCACTGAGGCAGATGTGGCACTGAAACACCAGTTTTTACATGTTTGTGGCTTAGGCCATTTTCTGCCTCTGAGAGGTCAACTCCTCTGTCTCGGTCACTCCACATCTTCTCATTCTTACCGCCTGTATGTTAGTGATTGACATTTGTAGCCTATGTTTGACTGTATTTCATGCTTTATGACTTAATCTGTCTTTCTATGTTATTCAGTGTGAATGTCTCTCTCTCTGTGTGTGTGTGTGTGTGTGTGTGTGTGTGTGTGTGTGTGTGTGTGTGTGTGTGTGTGTGTGTGTGTGTGTGTTGCTAATATTTGAAGTGATTCAACATTTGAAGTGGCCTGAGGACTAAATTTAACAACCACCAGCACTGCTTCTTTGTGTGTGTTTGTCTCTGACTGCCTACAGGCACACTCTGCTTTTCAAAAAATAAGGTTCTTAAGTGTTAAAATACAGTTTTGATGTGCCATCGTTGCCAAGCCTGTCATTAAATTGATTTCTAGGAGTTGATTTGATGTAGTGTTTTGCTGCTATATCTTTCGACTTAAAATGCTCTAAGTGTGTTGCATTTGATTCAAATTCATTTTCTATTTGGTCTCCTTGAGTATAACTAAATCGCAAAATAGATACCGCACAAAGCAAAACATACTAGCACAAGTTTTGAAAGAGAGAAAACACGGTGCATTATAGCAGTTCCCCAAGCAGTTTAGGTCTATGACAGCATAACTAAGGGGTGGTTCAGGAATCATCAGAGCTCTACTAACTATAAGGTATATCAAAGAGGGGATGTTTAAAGTCTAACCTAAATGTTAATGTAGTCCACTCTTGAAGGAACAAAGGAAAACAATTTACTTAATATTGCCTGGAGACTTAGTATGTCAAAGGACTGTGTTGGTCAAAAATAACTTTGGGGATCATTACAGTAGAGCTGGAGGCAACGTAATGCCCTCCAAAGCAACTACATGATCAGATAGTGTTTGTCGGAAGTGTTGAGGCTCAAGTACAATAACATCAGTTTTGTCTTGATTTAGAAGTCGCCAAGCCCCTGTTCCTGTAAGATCTTGCTGAAGTTTGACTACCTGTCTTCTAGCTTTATAGATAAGTACAGATTAGTGTCATGTGCATAGCAATGGACACATATTTGTGCTTTCAGATAATAGTAGCAAAAAATTAAAATATATAGGGTGAAAAGTATCGGTCCCCAGCACTGATCCCTGTGGAACTCCATTACTAACTTGTGTGGGCATGGAAAGGTCAGTGCTAACAAGCTGGTATCAATCTGATAAACCAAACTAGTGGATATACAGTGGCAAGTAAGATTTACCAGGATGAGTATAGAGACAAGGCCATTGTCTAAGGCCATGAGAAAAGGTTTGTAAACTTTCACCGTCACTGTTTCTGTCCTCTGATGTAGCCTAAATCTTGATAGAAAATCTTCAAACATACCCTTCCAATGCAAATACCGACATAATTGGTTTGCAACAGCTTTTTCGAGGATTTTATAAATGAAGGGGAGGTTGGGTATAGCTTTATAATTGGCTAAAACATCTGGGTCAAGAGTAGGCTTTTTAAGTAGAGGTCTAATTACTGCACCCTTAAAAGGCTGTGTTTCGTAGCCTGTTAATAATGATAGATTGATTAGATCTTGCATGGGAGAGTTGGTTGTGGTTTAGCTGAAGAAACTGTTAGAATAAGCTTAGAGAGATATATAGGAAAGAGGCAGTCTAAATATAAATCAGGAGCTGTGGTTGATTTCCAGGCTACTATATCTAATACTGTGCAAGGTGTGGGAGGAGGTGATGACTTTTTTCTCTGATGGCTATAATTCAATTTGGAAAAAAGTTGATGAACTCGTTACCACCGTGTATCGATTAGAAAAAGAAACCTTTCATTAAATAGAGCTGTTTATATATGTTAGACCTTCCCAGGCTACTGAATTGGTGAAGTCTGCTTTAAAGCAGTTTGTGAATTGTTATCGTGGAGCTGACCTCTCATTCACCTCCTTGAGTGTTGAGCACAGCAAGGTTACAGCGCTATCAACAAGATCATCATCTTGTGTGGGAGTAAAGTTGAGATAGAAGTTCTCCACTGGGTCGACACATGGCAGTGGAGTAAATAACTAAATAATTCTTGGGTTAAATTTGGTTATAGCCTTATCAGCTACACACTGAGTATAATGGACATTTTTCCCCTCTATGTGAACTCAAACATTATTTAAAAACGGTCCTACAGAAGACAGAATTTCTATGCCATATGTCAGAATAAGTTTGTGATTAGAACCGTGAATGGGTTCATTTACATGTGGAGAGAAGCCAAATAAGCGGTGATTGGAAGTAGTTTCCATGGGATTTTGAGTGGATGACAGCTGTGGTGTCAAACTGCAACTCTGCCTGCCTAATTAACCATCTCCAATTAAAGGACACGGTAAGGTCATGGTTTACACTTTTCTTTTTCTTTAAAAACTCTTGTTTGATTTATTTTCTGCCGAGCTTCTTGAGATTAGGGGTCATCTTGTCATTCAGTGTTTGGATATACACACTTGCATCCATAGTGCTATAAATGTACTCTCACACATCCACGTTTCATGGTCGACACTTTGCATTCACTCTAGTGCTACTGGCCACTCCTGGGCCAAACATGCTTGCCCCCATCTGATTCAAACATGGTTCCATCCGAATGGGATGCCAATATTTTCAAGTTCACTGGCAAAGTGCAATCTTTCCGTTTTGTGCAGTTTCATGAGCTTCTATTTAGTTGTGAAACTCTGCATTCAACCCAACCCAGGCCAAAAGTGAAGCTAGTATGTTCACAGGTTATTTCATAACTGTGTTTATTAGCTACAACAGTAAACTGACTTTTTCTTCAGTCGACACAGGTGTAGTAACCTTTGTCGCATTGGGATTTTATTTTGGGGATTGAATGTAAGGTGACTGAGTTTTCAATCATTTAATGCACAGAGCTGGAGCCATTTTTGCTTTATTGGAAGGCACAGAGAATTTTAAACACTAAGAATTAACTCATGGCCCAGACTTGGAACAAGAGGAGCTTAGGGTTTTGTTCTTGGCCATACTGAATATTAAACAGGTACGTAGCGAGCGGGAGACTAGATCATAGATCATCACACAGACATACCACAGACAGTCTAATTGGATTTTGTGAAGCAGGAGTACATGAGTTGCTCTATCCATCTTATCCATCTAGCAAATATTGGAGTCTGTCCTATAACAGAGCTTGTGGCTGTTATTGATCTTCATAATGTTCCTCCCGCTGCCGATGCTGGACTAAAAGTCCATATGCTTCCTAAAATTACCCAGAATGCTGAATCTAAATTAGGGAATCCAGGGTAATGTTAAGCCGGTGGAGCTCTCAGGCATTTGGTCTGAATTTGATACTCGCTGATTAATAGACACACTGATAATCTCTCCCACACAAACATACTTTTTCCAACAACATCAACATATCAACGAGCGCACAGATGGAGAGGTGTTAACCCTCACACTACTGCAAACATCACGCAGAAATCCCAGCCAACACAAAAAGCATCATTATGCAAATATTATCTCAACATGCATCTTGTATTTGACAGCCGTAATTCCTAATGAATGTCTAATCAACGTGTGCCTATAAAAACAGACACCTGATTCAGCAATCGCAAAAGGGCAATCTTTGAACAGTTTGACTTCCACAGCTCACTCTCACCCTTTGACTGAGTTAATTTCACTCATTGCACAGACAACAAATTTTGAAAAGTGCTGAATTCCTGGATTTCAGATAAACACTTGTTCAACCGAGTCAATGTAGAACTCCAGGATCTCTCACAATATTCTATTTTTGCAATTAAAATGTCGTTTTTTAAAGCTTTTCCTGTCAGATCAGTGTTAAGGTATATCCTTCCATATATAAAGAAACATTCTTTTGTATTTTCATTTGAAGATCTGGAATAAAACAAACCAAGTTAGTGGCGATGAAGCTCAAGCAACCATTGGGTCAGAAGGTTAAGAGCGCCCAGTTGCCATAGCAATGTTTCCCTGAGTCCCCGGAGGTATATGTGTGAATCCCTCACTTGCTGCCTGAAGATGGAGTTAAACGTGGCTTCTCACACCTTCTCTTGGGCTGTCTTACTTTACTATACCTGCGTGTAACCAAGGCAACAAGGGCAAGGACAACTCAGGTTCAGTCGGGGGTTTCGGAGAACGGGCCCTGCCACGCTTTATCTCCGTGCCCCGCCATAATTCAGCAAACATCATCAATCATCATCGAGATGAACCGCACGGCAGTCTGCTCATGTTGCTGAATCGAAACAAAATGTTGGCGACTCGCTGCCCTCCACAGACTCACGCAGCGACGTGAAGAAAGGAGGGGAGACACAGATTGGCAGATATACAGCGATGGTCTGCCAAGAGGTCCGTCTTTAAAGTGAAGCCACCTAGCACAGACACACACACACACACAATCACATCTGCCCATTGCTTTATCTTGAACCGCCCCAATTCCCCCCTTCATTGCACTATCCACTGCCGTCCACGTTCTGCTTCTTCCACAACGAGCAGCGCTGAGATGCACGCTGAGTTGTCCTCTGTCGCCTGTTTGTGTTTAATTGGATGATGCATAATGTGGGAGAAAAGAAAACACGACGGAACCAAAGTCCATGTCGCCTGTGGCAAAAGAAACCAGCAGCTATTTGTTGTTGACATTTTTCTCCACAGTTTACTTTTATGTGCTCCATTGAAACCTCGACGGCTTCGTGTATTTTCATGCATTCCGGGCTCGTTTCGTCCAGTGCCTCCCGTCTATGGCGTAAAGTTCTCGAGCATCATACGATTTCACTCTCCGCTGACACAGTCTCGAGGGCGAGTGTGCGCATACGTGCTTGAGTAGACATGTTTTAGTGTAGTGTGCTCTCTGAAGTGCTAGAAGGAGAGCTTTGATGTTCTGTACGTCTCTCTTAAAAGAGCACAAGCAGGGTGTCTCCATTAGGGACACGTCTGTAGATGGTGTTTAATTCAATTGTATATAACCTGCAGCCCCCAGCATGCATCTTCACGTCTGATACTATGGAGCAGGACCTCTAGGGATAATAATAATGCCATTGCAATCCAGGAAATATGCAAGTAAAATGCCTCGTACAAAACCTCCATCTGAGCTCTAATGTCCCTCTGCCCAATACCATAGAGGGCATGGAGATTGGTAATAATAAGCTTCTCTGTGTGGTGAGAGCCTTGTGCCTATTCTTAAAGTATCTGCACCTATCACCAGCCTTATAGTATAACCCTCACATAGCACCGCTTCATTTTATCTCCCAACAGCCATTTGGACCAACAATTCACAGCATACCTTCTCAGGTTGATATCGCCCAGCATGTGTGCTCATTCCTCCTGCCTCCCCATGTTTTTATGGCACCAGTTATTGTAAAAAGATGAGACCGAAAGAGGGAGAGAGGGAGAGAGGGAGAGAGGCAGAGATAAAGAGCGAGACACTAGTCGGATAAAAAGAATGCTTTTACATAATTAAGCAGATAGAAGTGATTACAGCAGCTTATCCACAGAGCACGAACTGCTCACATTCAGCCTCATTATGAAGTTAAAGACTCCAAACTGTCGCTGATGGCTTAATTACAGTTCCACAGTGGAACAAATGCTTTAGAGCCATCACTGCGATTCACAAACCTTTTTCCTGGAAACACAAGCAGTCTCTCACCTCCTTGCCTTTCTTCTCTGCCGCTGATGATCAAACAATGCTTTTCTCATTTGCCTCTTGCTAGTTCAGTGACCGATAATGGAGAGAAGAAGTTGAAGGAGAGACTCCCTTTTTCTGTCCTGTCTTAAACTAGACTCTAAATCCTCATCGGGCGTCTTCAAGTCCACTGTACTCTTAGTTATGTGGTTGGAGGCTGAAGTTGTCGTCCCCCCCCCCCCCCCCCCAGCTTCTACAGCGTTCTGCCAAGCTCCACAGAGGCAGGCCAGAAGGCTGCAGAGTGTGCACTCAGCATTTCACAGGAGTTAGTGTCTCAGACCAAGCACAGGAGCTTTTATTCTTCAGTCTGCTTCTGCGGACTGCCTTAAACCTGCAACCGGACACAGGAGAGAAGGCCCCATGCAGATTTGATGAATTAAGATAATGCAGTGAAACAGTGCAGGAGGACGTCAAGCAGCAGAGGGACACTGGAAGGATCGGATTAGATAGAGACGGAGCATCTTCGTTAGACACCTCTGCCACTTATCTTTCCCTTGCACATTTATTTTAATGCGTACACACATAAACGTCCTGAGACACATGCATTTCATATCACTCTTATATACAGTACACACATATGGATACAAAAACCTCACACAAACACACTCCTTCCCCTGAAGGCCTTCATTAGATAAAAGGAAAACAGCTCTTTCCAGAGCTACAGTGCAATTATTCAGTGTAGTCAAGCATGTCTGTGTGTGACAAAGCAAATTGCTTTTTTTCGCTTTGCTGTTCCTGATACAGATAGGGCTTTCAAAATCTGAGGGGAAGCCTCGCGCCACTGCTCCCAATGCTGCAAGAGATACCAGCAGTTATTTACCCCTCTGTGTGAGCTCGTGTTTACAGATGACTGTACGCATGCCTGTGCGCTGTGTATTTGTTTGCAGATAGCAGCGTTTTGCGGTACATAGTGGTGTGTGACAATCCATCATTTTCTCGTTCCTTATTGCATTTTAGGAAGATCTCCGTCTTGATTGATAGAGGTCTAATGTGATGCGCTGTGTTATGGTCTGTGCAGAAGAACTTGATGACCTGTGTACTGCTTAGATAATTATACAGTGCTGAGTGAAAAAAGACAGGCGCCTGCTTACATTATGCTGCACACGTGAGGAGGCACCGTGGACCAGGCTTCTAACAATCGTGTTGATGATTCAAAGTTTTACACTTGGTTTCGTACAACAACTATAGACATTAAAAAGCTCAAATTGAAAACCACACTAATCCAGTGGACGTATTTAAGGTTGAGACTGAGGATCCTTGTGGGTGAAGTAATAGCTGAGGTCATTTGTATAAAACTGGCCACCTTCCCGGGGTCTGGCAGATGATTTTCCTTCCCTTCATCTTAGGGTGAATGAGGGAGCTGTTCATGGCCACTGCCTCCTTATCTATCTTCTCCCTTCTCCCTCCAGTAGGGTCCCAATCAATATCCAGGCACTTGGAGCGAGAGAGGGAGACAGAGGACAAGTCATCTGGAGGGAGGCGCAGGGAAAGAGAGCGCAAGGACGGAGCAGAGCGCGGAGATTTATTTGTGCTGCCTGTCGGTTTGCGGCCACACACCGAAGACAAATGCTTGTGGGAAGCATCGGCGAATCTCCTCTGTGATTTTGGAGCGCTTCAATTGATTTTGTAATGATTTTCATCTCTGTGCAATATTGACCGGCTGTATATTAGTCAGAGCTAATCTGAGTTTATGATGACACTTACAGCTTATTGGAATTGGAAAACAGTGCAATAAATGGTTGGCAGTTATTGGTAAGCTTAATTTTTTATTTTGTTTTTCGAAAACTATGCTGTTGTACAGGAAATAACTTATGGCCCATATAATGTCTGGTGCTGAGAGTGGATTACGTCTGGGCGAGGGAGGGAGGAGCAGGATTTAACCCCTTATGGCCTCAGAAGGAATTATTGATTGTCATCTGCTGTCCCACCACCAAGGGACCCACGGAGAGCATGAAGCGACACGACCAGCAATCGAGCTGCTTGTCATTCCGTTGCCATTGAGGCATGTTGTTGTCATGCCGACAAGCTAGCCAATATGTAATGTGAGAAAAAAAAAAAAGTGGGGATAAGACGAGAGGCTCAGGCCACGGAGAGCCTTCACAACTTTGCGGTGGAGTGGTGGGTCGGCAGCTCCTTTGAAAATCAGTCACCTCTCAGGCTCTGAGTGCTCGGGGCTCAGACACGGAGGGGATGGGAGATGCATTAGTATTAACACAGTTGGCTCAGGATGAAAGACCCCGAGAAAAAAAGTGGGAAACGCTGTAAAGGAAGAGGTCGACACTTTTATAAGGAAACGTGAGAGAAAGAGATTTGACATGACACTGGAGGTAGAAGAGAGGGATTTCATGCTCTGGTTCCACTGGGCTGTGTCTGTTCACTACGAGCAGAGAACCCTGCACGGGCACTTCAGAAATACTTGTGATTTATGCCCATCCGTGGTGTCCATATGTGCCCGGAATATCTGATCAACTCCACCGATGTAGCTCGAGAAATGATAGGAGGAAGGGAAAGAGGGAGAAAGAGGGCATGACAAAAAGAGACGAGGCACGCAGAGCATTAGAAAAGCGAGGGATGGGATGAAGGGAAGAACAAAGCAGGAGACGCAGAGGAAACAGAGGGATAGCTTGTTATGTTCACAGACCAACAATTGAGTGAGAGATGTTAAGAAAAGGAGACTAACAAATGGAGAGACGGAGAGAGTGAATGAAGGACAGATAAAGTAGGAGTGAGGCTGAGCTGCGTTCGGCCCCGTGGAAGCCACTGACCACTCTAATTATCCTTGATTTTCTTCAAACATGGCTGAGGCTTTGTGAGTCGCTCCCCTGGGATGTAACCCGCTCCTCATTTTCTCTGAGATTCAATTCCACTCCACCCTCCTCTGTCTTTTACATATAAAACACTTTCTTCAATTATTTCGCCGACATTCATATCTGTATTATTTGACGCCTTTGCCTATTCTGAGTGACTGCTCATTTCGCCCCACTCCAGTGTGACTAGAATCAATCCCAGGATCACTCCAAGATAGGCAGAGAGAGAGAGTGTGTGTGTGTCTACGTGCGTGCGTGCGTGCACCCTGTGTGTATAGTTGTTTGTTGAGTATGATTGAAGACAAGACACCGAGTGAGATTGGAGAAAAAGTCAGACCAGCGGCGGGAGGGCAATATAATTTAAAGTGTGCAAATGAGTGTGTATGCGAGTGTGTGTATGTGAGTGTGTGTGTGCGTGTGCATGCAAAAGTAAGGCCAAGTAAGTAAGTATCCTAGACTGTGTGTTCAATGTAATGAAGGCGTTCCCAGCTCATCCTTGCCCTTCTCTCTCCCCTGCGTAGGACAGGATGGTTTACTTGATATCAAATGAGGCTACAATTACACGGTGGATGCATTTTCTCTCTTGATCGATTACAAGCAAAAGGAGCGTTCCATCAGGTGCTTTTTAACTAGCGCTGCTGCCGCATGCGTTACCGGATCTAAAGCTCGCTGCCTCATTGTTCCTTTGCTTTGAAATGCGCTAGACATTTTTTGTTGGCTTAAAGAATAGTGACAGGGTGCTTTTCAAACGAAGGCTCTCCGACGTTTAGCGTTTAAGTGGAATACGAATTAGCAGTCGTCGTGCGTTTCCGTCTCTCTTCCACAGAAGGTAAATACTGGCGGCTCAAAAATGTCTTGAGAAGTCTTCAGATGATGCTCTGAATATTTTGAATATGAAATATCTCAGGTGAGATGGAGATGATACTATTATGTGTAATGAGCCAATCCCAGCTGACATTGGATGGGTCACCCGTGTAGTGGGAGGCCGACACGTGGAGACAAATCACTCACACTCACACAGGCAGTTTCAGGGTCTTCAAGTAACCTAACTACTACCTTACTGCTGTGTGTGGTGCTGGTCCCCACGCTGACATGGGGAGGACATGCAAACTCCACACGGAAAGGCCGACACGTCTGAGCCCAGAGCTCTTTGTCTTGAGGCGACTGTGCTTACCACTGCACCATTATGCTGTCAAACCTATGTGGATATTTAATCATGGTGATCTTTACATGAATTCATAAAAGTCATTTCAGCAGGAAAGTTGTGTGTAATATGACTGAAGCACCTCTATCAGGGTCAGTACTAATGCATTTGTAATCTGTGTAATTAAGGCTGTAAGTATTCCACGATCAGAATGAACAACATGATAGCAAACATACTGTCTGGGTAGGGTTGAATATTGTCTCATAACGATTTAACACATCAAGGCAACAGCCAATATTTTTGAGGCTTCAGGAGTAAACAGCAGATATCCGGACTAAGACTAGTTTATTTTATCGCACATGTCGAATTCTTGTCCACACAAAAACCAAACAGGGATATGTTTTTACAGCTGTTTTAGGTTAAGATGACATGATCTCTATGAACAGATACCTGCAAATGAATGCAGATCAATTCAAAAGCTGACAGCCGATGCATTCGGTCAATGTGTTCTGCCTCTTGACTGTTTACCTGCGGGCACCCAAAGCCTGCTCAAACATGACCGGTCACACCAGGAACAGAAACCATAAGGCTTCCAGCCCCCAAATCTTGTCACTCGCCCACAGATTTGTCACATTCATAAGTATAATGTAGAATTTATAGAGATAAGTGTTAAACTGACTTAAGTTCACAAGCTTTCTTAGCCAGATAACCCATATTATCTGGGAGGCTGTTACCTGTCAGAAACACAATGTCAACATATCTATGACCCGCAACTTATCCGTTCTTTCCTGCTTTCCTGACTCAGCCCCTCCAGCTAGTTTGCTCCTCGTACTGCTGACTGATTGAAATCATTATTCTAAATACACTGCCTATTAGACCGAACTGCAGAGTCTATTGTAAGTGTTCTACACCAGTGTTTGGCCTTCTGTGAGTTGTCGTAGACATCTAAATAAAAGAGGGCAACTTGGGCGTCCCATTAAAATGCTCTAAGTCACAACATGTTAGATACAGTAACAAATATATGGGTTTATTCACTTGCTGACTCCCAGTTTTCACTTGACATATTTACTTTGCACCTTTAAACAAAATATTGTTTCGGTTATATAAATGAGATGTTTGTCAGAGGTGCCAGCAGCCCCAGTAACACTTCATATCACTACTTTTATTCAGTGTTAATATAATACAACGATCTTGGCTGGCAAGTTCAAAATGGACGCCACACACTGAATCAACACATTTCACACCCCATATTTGAATTGTCACGCATCAAGCATCAGCTTAGTTAGTTCAAACATAAGCCCTATATAACACAACGTTGTGCAATGGATGAGTTGAGTAAACTACCGACTTCAATACAAGCAGAAACCTTGTGAGCTTCACTGTAGACCCCTCACAGCAGAGGGCGGTAATTGGGGGGAGCTGCAGATTTAAACTTTTCTTATGCTGCGTTTGACAAATAACTGGGTCTGTGGGAGGTCTGAAATATTTCAGTATTCTTGCAAAGGAGAGGATTTTATCGATTGTCGGCATGCATTTCTAGTATAAGAAAAAGAAGAGAAAAATGTAGGAGTGTGTAAATGTTTTCATTCCTTCATGTTCATGTTTTCATTTTCCTCTCTGTCATTCAGCAACCAAGATTTTGTCAAATCCACAGATAGATTTTTACCTGAAGCAGCAGTGACACCCTTCTGTGCCACACATTTTGAGACACAACAGTGATCCTTCCTGTCTCACTTTTATCTCAATTTTTTTTACCACCAACTGAGCCACATAAATATACCTGGTCGAAAAAGACAATGAGGACATGTCCCACTTGTATATTTTTCTTTCTTTAAATTTTGTTTTTTTTCTGGAGTAGAAAATGTATCAACACAGCAAATACAGTCTTTTTCAGTGGCTGTCATGGTCATTGACATCTCCGTGTCACACCAGGCTGTTTCCTCCAGCCCTGTCAACACTGGGACTATATTTCCAAACTGGTTTTTGTGGAACATCATCATGATTTTCTTGTCAAGCTGTGCAACCACCACCGGATTGCTGACTTTCGGTAACTATTTCTGCACACAATTTATTTAGAAAAACAAAGTGACAACCGGAAGAATAATGAAACGCACATGTACGTAGAGTTTCTGGGTCACCTTGTGTTCAGAGTTTCTTTCAAACTCGTCAAAAAGGAAAGCGAGGCACACTGTAAAGGTGGCAGAAATGTCTTTGACACCGTGGATTGAAAGCAGTTAAAAAGTGAATATCACTTCCTCTGTGCATGCTGCCTTAGCCTTAGTCTATTGTACCTTTTTGCTCTTTGGGCCTCATTCAGAATTTACATCTGGCAGGTGTTTCCATATTCACAGAGGGTCTCGCCCCAGTCGGAGCACTGTGAGCACATTGGTAATGGGCACAGTCACACTGTGCTCATGCTGTCAGGGGAAAGACAGGATTGGCCTCCGCTCCACAGCAGGCACAGGGGAGCCAGATGAAGGGGATATGAATTCTGTCTGTCGCCGGGCGCTCATGTGTTTGTGGGCACATCTGCATGGGCTTCTGCACATGGGCACGCACATTTTTACCGCTCGTGTGTGTTTGTGTGCAAGTGTGTGCACGCATAGGGGAAGGGCTGCTGTTTCCCGTCTGCCGGCTGATAGACAGTCTCTTGGTTAATGAGCAGCTGTCGGCCATCACTATTCATGAGCCCTGTCACTCACCTTTTCTCTCGAAGCACCGGCACCTGAAGCCCTGAAAGCCCTGGTCCCTCATTAGTTCTGCAGCAGCGTAGAGGCACACACGCACAGATTTACACCAGCACGCGAGTCGCTCTAACACGACTGTAATACCGGTACACGTATGTCAAGATGTAACAAAACACAGAGCGCGCAGAGCACCACTGCTGGCATCTTCAGTAGCATTCACAGTGAAGCCTTGTGGTTTAAGCAGAGTAGGGTTCGGATTCTCAGGCAGTGAAGCAGTCAGTCAGACAGTGCGTCGCTGCGTTTTCATCTGATCCTGAAACAGGCATGCAGATGCGACTTGACTAGAAATAGCTGTTTGATGAATCCTGGAGGAAGAGGAGAGAGAACTGGGGGAGTTTAACTAAAGACCTCTGTTTGTGCAGCGCCGTGTGGGACAGTCAAAGGAAATGAAACAATAGCACGGAGACTTCTCTTAATAAGTGTGGTTTAATGTATACATATCGGTCAGTTTTTTCTACAATAAGCCAGACAAACAGGTCAGGGCTTATCGGTTAGAAAGACTGGCACTTCTATCTTTTAATGCGAGAAGACACTATTCCAAAAGTTGCTATATTTATCTGAGATATTGAATTTGAGAAAAGGTCTGGGAAGAGAGTTACCATCCTTCTTGAACTCAGGGTGTTGATTTTCCATTCCAACAGGAGCCACTTACATTACAGAAATATTTATTTTTCATTATACAAGAGCAGATTATTATTATTAGTAATACAACATTATTATCCCGTTAAACTCTTTTTACTGTGCAACATTTTTTTCTTTCTGTGCAAGTCAATGACTTATGTGCAGTCCAATTCACTGTATAGCTTTCACACTGTATATATTCTGCTGACACTGTATAAATCAGTCATCAAGTATTGAATATTTACCTATTATTGCTTTACTGATGCCTATTTTTGATGCTCTCTGCTGCTGTAAACTTGACAAATTTCTCCGCTGGCTAATGAAGGATTTTCTTATTTCATCTCATTTTTGTGCAAGAAAATATGCACGTTTTTTGTGACCAAGCTGCATGTGCTTGTGTGAGAGCATATACGAATTGAGGGCATCAGTCTTTTCAGCTCCAGTGTGTGTTCGTATAAGGACGAGGAAAAACTAGGTTGAAAGAGCAAACCTGTTAGCGGGAGAGACAGACACCGAAAATCGAGTGCCTGCAGAAATAATCCCCGACCGCTAATTCAGAATATTGCCTCATGTCTCAGGTTGATTCTGAATTATTAAAGAGCAGTTGAGTCAGGCCTGATTGTTCTCATTTCCGTGGAACACACGAAAGCATAATTCAAACTTTGCCGGTTGCCAGTCGATAAGTGGAGAGAAAGGACTGCACTTTACCCCCCTTCAGCAATTGCAGTTATCAGACTTCATCCATTCTGTGAGTCGGGATTTAATGGCATTCACAATTATGTACAAGTGTCTGAAAATGCATTGCTGTTTATAACCGCTACATGGGCTTCAGTCCCCTCGCACCTTCAAAAAGTTATTTTGCCTATGACTCACTTTAAACTGAATGAGGCTCCGTGCCAACTTCTTCCCCGGTCGGCCACACAGCCCGCTCTGCTTCCTCACTTCACCTCGGCCGTGCAAGATTTATGAAAAGTGTCCAGGTGCCCATGAAATGCTGCCACATCTGATTCTCTGTGATAGAATAACAACCGTGTCAGTGCCGCTACAGGGACTGATACAGGACAGGGTGCATTGATCATTCGGGGGGGGGAGAGTGAAATATGCAAGTTAAGGGTGCTGACAGAGGGAGAGGTGGAGAGCAGATGAGGATTTCTTTGCATTCAGGACACAGACGAGAGCAGCCAGACTCATCGAGGTGAGTGGAAACGATTAGTTTCCCTTGCTTTTCCACTGAGGTCTGAGCCCGTGTACTCCCACAGCTGAATCACTCGGTCTGTCTCTCGCTTGCTCTTTGCCTCGCTGCCTTGTCTGATTTATGGGGAAAAAATCATCTCTATTGAGCGATGGGGTCATGCAGTTACCACTATCTCCCTCTCACTCGCTCACTCACTCCCTCACTCCCTCTCCTTAACACATCAGTAACACACCTGATCTGGGCTAGGTTTGATCATTAACACTGTCTGCCTATGATTTATGCGCATGTATGAATAGGCCTGAGTAATTCATACATACAGGAGTGCCTCGTGAATGACTATCGCTCTCGTCCTCCCTCTTCTTGCCCACTCATTTTCCTCATCCCTCTCCTTCTCCTCATCTCCCTCCGCCCACAAGACACCGCTGATTACTTTGGCTGTGGGGAGCTCGCAGACAACCCAGGCCTCCCTGTGCGGAGAACTAAGTTAAGTGAAGATGGAATAGGCTGGAGCGGTGGTGGACGCTGAGAGCTGCAGCCCACGACAAATTACGAGACGTGCATCCGTGCGTCCGTGCGTGTGTGTGTGTTGGAGGCGGCAGAGGTGTACTCAATCTGTGTGTTTGAATCTGGGCTCTCTGTCTGCTAGATAATCATCTGACACTCTCTCAGACATACAGGGCCGTGGGCATCCAAACCATCAACACGCTCGCCTGTCCACTCGCCCTGGGATTTCTATTGCCGACCCTCGACTTTGAGTCATTTTTCCAAACTGCTTTACTAATGTTAGCTTTGTCGATAAGCGCTTTTGATAGAGGAGGCATCTGCGGAAATGATTCCCTCCACCCTTCCCGAGATAAAGGGCCGTGGATGGGACCTGGCAGTAGAGGCGCTTGCATGCATACTAATTTGAGTATTGCCGCTCAGCCGCAAATGCCCATGAATCCTCATACCCACAAAAAAAACACACACACACACACACACACACACACAGGCCAATGCACCACGGAGCATGTTCAGCGCAAGCTAGAGATGATCCAAATTATTCCCCATCGCTTGTACAGTACGAGATGCTGAACCGAGAGCAACATGCACACTCGTGCACACATCAGTGGTGTGGAAAATCATTTCTGCTGTTATCTACTGTGACACAACATCCGGATTTGGGTGGATGTGCTGAGACCAAGGGACTGTCCCCGTTCAGCCGGAAATGTTGATATTCCAGCAGAATCTCTCTCATTAATCTGAACGTCTGTTTAATTTGTTTCATTTCTCTCTGTGACTTTGTGACTCTGCTCTGTTAGAATCAGCGTCACCGGAGAGAAGCTGAGGGAGGGAGGAGAGAGTTTGAGAGGCAGACTAGACAGTCCAACAAACAACAGAGAAACATCTCTTACATTTTCAACTCCGTGATATGAGAGAGAGAGAGAGAGAGAGAGAGAGAGAGAGAGGAAGTCAGAGAGAGAAAGGAAAAGATGGAGAATATCTTGTTTCCGACATGCAGCTGAGGCTCCTGCTGCCTCTTGGTTATTTACTCCTGGGCCTAAACGTGGCTCATCAGTGGTAAACTATAGATCTGCAGCGTTGCTCAAATCCTTGGAATAGCCAAGGGCTTAGCTCAGGAGTACACACCCCACATTTTCAGATCTGTACGGTGAAGCTTACAAGGTGACGGGTGATATTTGCAGCAGGTTCATAATGTCACCTTCAAAGACAGGGGAATACAGAGAATGTTATCAGAGTTTCCACAGCATAAAATTCAAAAGTCACAAGCGTCTGTTGAAATATTATAATTCATTTTTAAATGCTGCTGTAAATCTGAAGTCAGTGTTAAGCAATCCTTGTCTGTGCTCTTATTTCAACAAGGCCTCAACCTCTTTCATATAATTCATTGGTTTTTACAATCATCATAAAATCATAATCATAAAATAATGACAGAGCCTCTTGTCTAATCTTCTTGCAACGAGCACTTCATGTAGGCCAAGTTATTATTGGCATGGGCAATATGATTCAAAGAGACAGGTGACATCCTTCATGTTCGCTGCAGTCAAATAGAAAGGATGGTACGACAATATATCAAGTAATTTCGGTTAATTTATTTTTAGATTCCCGAATCCTTTCTTTCCTCCACACTTTTCAGCGTTATTGCACAGTTGCATTAGTAGCGTGATTTACAGCTTTCCTCTCATGAGACTGCCATTCTCTGGCATTTCCCAGAGCTGAGCTCCAGGATCAGCTGGATGAAGAGCTCTGCTCATCGCTTTGCTCGGGCTGGTTAATCTCTGCACTGTGGAGAGACTGTGTATCAGCACTTTCCAAATGATTGTCGTGTTTGACAACTCAATTCTGAGGCTTGTGCGCTGCGAAAGAGAAGTGCGGTGTAGTCTTTATCATCTGTGAGAAATTTATTCTCTTTGCGCTGCACTTGTTCCGGAGGAAGTGTGGCCGAGTCAATTCCCGTCTCACTCAAAATGAGATTTTATTCGCTGACCAGTACAGTGCTTGGCCAGTACAGAGCTCCTATAGCTCCAGTTAGTCATGGTCTGTGTGTGTTAGTACAGCATTAAGGTTTTCAGCTCTGAACAGAGATAATAGTTGTACATATCACTACAGAGACGCTGTCTAACAAGGGTGCAGCTCTCAGCAGAAGAAAAACAAGACTTTGGAGACACAATGTCACAGCGATGCTGAGCACTGGAGGATGGAAGCAAGCAAGGAAAAGGCCTTGTGGAAATACCACGTTGACAATCACACTACTCCTCTGCTTTATCATTATTCTGAGGTAGTGGCAGCAGATGACCTTTCCTGGTCAAGAGCTTAGTGTGGTTAAAATGCAATTGAGTGGAAGGGAACAGAGGAGGGAAAAAATACCGTGGTAACCTTTATTCGTCCATTGACGCTAACCTTGAACAATGGGCCCCAAAGGGGATGAGTGCCTTGTTCTTCAACGTGTTCCAGAGAATAGGCTTTAGTGTGTGTGTGTCTGTGAGTGTGTGTCTGTGTGTGTGTGTGTGTGTGTGTTTGTGCGTGTATGACTGCACGAATGGAGCAAAAAGCAATTGTGCAACAGAAATAACTACAGACAGAGAGGAAGGTAACGATGAAATTGTGTAAACGCAAAGTCAGACACTGGTTAAAAATAGCTGTTTCCTTTGTGTCTGTCTGATATTTAACATACGGTTAAACAGCACAGCTTTTTTGCGACCGCCACCAAACAGAACACATCTCCCCAGCGGCTTCTTCCTCTTTCCTCTTCTTCTCGTTGTCGCCCAATCCATCCTGCCATCCAGGGGCGGACTGGGGGAAAAAAGTGGCCCGGGAGTTTCTGTCAGACCGGCCCACTCAATACACGGCGCGCGGCCAACTAAGTAGCCGCGTTGCCCACTCAATGGATCGCGCGTATCGAACAGTCAGTGGCCTTCTGGGAAAAATACCCATACACTTAACATTATTTTGGATGATTACAAAGAAATTACATCATATATGTATGTTTGTTTTTTAATAACATTTGGATCCACCAATTTGCCTGGATGGACACATGGAATAAAATGATTATTGGCTATTGTAACACTCCAAGGTAGGTATAGTTTGCTAGATGAATATGCTTAACTCTTTGCTAGTATCAGATGGTTATACAAGTATAACTACCAAGCCTTAAGGAATGAATGTCAGCAGAGAAAGACCACACAATAAAGAAACTGGAATCAGTGGGTAGAATTTGTATGAACAATATATTAGAAATGAATAGAACAGAACATACGATGGGGTGTGAACATCAGTGGTATCAGTAGTGTTGCATGCTGGGTGTGTGATTGTTTGTGTGTGTAGGGGTGCTGAAGGTGCATAACAAAACAGTAAGTTACATAACAGAACCTAAACTAGCAGCCCAGGTTCTTTAAGGTCATAAATAAATAAATATATATATATGGTTATAAATAAATATATATATATATATATATATAGATATAAAAAACAATATCAGTATACTCCATACTATAACAGTTTTATTATAAGCCCACTACATGAGTAGTTTTTGCAGCAGCTCACTCTTTTCTGCAACACCGTCAATGATTTTCTCACTGTCCAGCATCTGCAAAACATCTGTTTGAGTAGCCATCAACATAAAAGCCTCCAGGTGCTGTTGAGAGAGTGAGCTCCTGAGCCTGTTTTTTATGTATTTCAGGGTTGAAAAGCTTCGCTCACATGCTACCTGTGTGACAGAGAGGGTAAGCAGGAACCTGTATGCAAGGCCTATGATGTGGTATGCATCTGTCAGGAGGTTGTACTGCTTCAGAACTCGGTAGCAACAGATTGGACAGTCCTTGCAAGATGAGCACTTTTTGTACACTATCTCTGCCTCATCTTCAGCATCCTCTGGCCCGGGTTCTGTTGTCTTTGTTGTGTATTCATCAAATACTGATGACTTCAGCCTATCCCATTGTCGTGCCAGACTTTTGAGTTCGCTCTGTAACTCTGCCTCTGTTGCTCTGTCATCAAATGGCAGCAAACATTTGCTTAGCTCTTGAAGTGCTGCCTCTGGGAAACTTTCGCCGTAGGATATAACCTGGCTGAAGTTTTTTGGGTCCAGAAGTGCCAGATCAGCATACAAAGTGCCATTCTTGAGGAAACGTTGGTGCATGCTTCCTGCGACTGTGTCCATTATTCGATTGTGAACCTCAATCTTGTATGATGCTTCGGCATCTGTCACAGCCTCATCTCGGGACCTCTCTCCAGGCATCGATTTTTTCCTTCTTCCCCGTTTCTGTGGCAGAGTGGTCTCCACCTCCAGCTCAGTCTCCTCACTCTCCTCCCCAATTTTATAGTTGGCCCACTGGATGAATTTGTCGGCTGCTGTCTTGATGCTCTGAAAATCTCTGGTCATTTCTTTCAGCTCTGCTTCTGCAGTCGCAACCATCCGATGAGCTGTCAGGATGTCCATTCCACTGGTTTGAAGATATTTTGAAACTGGTGAAGTGACCTGGAAAATTCGCAGGAAGATCTGAGCTGTTAGTATAGTTTCATACTTTAGAAGCTGGCCGATGTATCCCTGGGCATTTACTCTCGCCGTGGCATTGATGGTCTCTCCATCTTGAATGGCTGAGAGGGTGTGAAGGACATCAAAATACAGGGCCCCGTCTGGCTTTCCAAAAGAGCCAAACACCTTCGTCAGAGCAGCATCTTTGGACCACCAGCGCGTTTCTCCTATAGAGGTGAGACGTCTGCGTCTTGGGTCTTTGCTCTCCTTTTCCCAGATGTTCATCCTCTGGTAGGACTCTCTGAAGAAGACAGCGATGTGGTTCATAAGAGAAAAAAGAGAGCCACTTGCCAGCACACACTGTGTTGTGTCTGTCAGCACAAGATTTAATATGTGTGAATAGCACCACACATGGATTTGTGTTGGGCACTTTTCAGAGAGCAATGCAGAGAAGCCTTTATATTGGCCTTGCATATTGGAGGCCCCATCGGTGGAATTCCCAATACACTGCTTCACATCCAGATCCATGGCCACCAGCACGCCATTCACAAGTTGGGCAAAGTACTGCCCAGTGGAAGCCTCACATCTGGTCACAGCAACTAGTCGCTCATGAACAGTGTCTGTCACATACCGTATGACAACAGAGCACTGATCATGGGCTGTGATGTCCTGTGTGGTGTCGATCTGGACCGAGTACATTCCAGATTTCCGGACTTCAGCAGCGATGGCACTTTTCATGAGGCGTTGAATGGTGGTGATGATGTAGTCGATGGTCGTTTTGGATAGGAGAGTGACAAGGGCACCTCTACCTTTTGTTGAACCAGACTGGTGAATCTGCTTGCTCTTTTCGATGCAGAGAGTGAGGTGTTCCTTGAGACAAACATCATATTTTCCCAGTAAAACTGTTATTTCCAAAAAGTTACCATGGTCAATAGTGTCGTCATCCAGTGTGTATGCTGCCTCTTTCTGCCTGCCTCTGTAGCTCAAACCTCTTTTGCCGATGAGCTTTATTACATCTATAATGCGCTCCAACACTTGTCGCCTTCTGCGGACTTGCTCTCTGTGAAGTGACATCTGAGGTCCCATGAGAAGGTCCTGGATCGTGCTTCTTGAAGATCTGAGAAAATATGCCTCAGCGCAACCTCTGTGTAGTTGGCTCTTCTCATGCTCTTCAACTCTCTGGTGTATGTGTGTGAGGTTGGACATGCCAGTGATGAACGTGCTGCTTTCTGTGTGATTAGCAAAGGCGAGACAAAGGGAACAGAAGAGGGCTTCTTTTTCTTGACTGTATGAAAGCCATTTTCTGTTTGTGCCGTCTTTACAAAAAAAAGCTCTCTGCACTACAGCCTTGTCTGCCTTCTGCTGTGGGTGAAAACGGAAGAAGTGGTCAAATGTGTCTGACTTCGGCCTGGTGAAATAATCAAAATCTTTGCCTTCACTTTCTGTGTCTTCTTGCCCTTGATCATCCCTGTCATCTTGGCCTCGACTTTCTCTATCATCATGGCTGCTATCCCTGTCCTCTTGGCCTTGACTTTCTCTGTCATCCTGGCTGCTATCCCTATCCTCTTGGCCTTGACTTTCTCTGTCATCCTGGCTGATATCCCTATCACTGTCATCTTCAGCCTACGTGAGTGGTAAATAAGGTTTATCATGTTAGTATGTTAAACCATTGACACAACACTATCAGCAAACTACACTTAATAAACATTACATTTAAGTGTACTAAGAATACTTTTTTATAATTAAGTTTCCACTATTGGTTAGTACACTCAATGTGTATTAGATAAATATACTTGAAATGAGTCAAACTATTAAAATATTTAAACACAATTAATCGCAATTTTTGAATGTCCCTATTATTGTAATGCTCTTATCAACATGGAAAAGTGGATTGGCTTGCTTTATGCAAATGTTTTATTTTATTGAAAAACAACATTGCCAAACAGGGCGCTACAAAATATAATTATAAAGTGCACATTTCACAAAGACTCAGCCTATAGTGCAGTCAAACCATGGCTTAATAATTCATTTTTTCAAGTTTGCTGTGAACATCGCCAGGCCTCTTATTTAAGAAACAATGAACCTTAACAGTTAGGTTACCAATAGAAAGTAGACAAGCCTGTTGACCAAAAGGAACGTTAATCTCGCGAGAAAAACATTGACGTCGTTAAAATGGGTTTGCAGCGTCGTTAATAACTCGTTAATCTGACTTTATCTTAATACATCTGCTCAATTGAAATACACTATTTTTGTACTTGGTATATTAAAGTGTTACTTACGGTGTACGTTGTACCCTGGCTCTTATCTTGGCTCTCATGCCCCTGGCTGCTGCTTCCAGCAGCTGAATCATCAATCTAGATAACATATTAACATTTTGTTTAATATGTTGTGAAATGCATGCTATACTTGGCCAAGTCAACGCCTCTACATAACATATTAACAATCTAGATAACATATAAACATTATTTATAATTTTAGATTTTAGCATAACAAACTAGCTGGTTAACTTATTTGTCACAGGTTAATAGAAATTATAAGATTGTCCTATTTACAACTACCACCATGGATAGCTTGCTCAACAATTGTAAGCCAGTGACTACGGCTAACATGTTAAAATAGATAATCTAGATGTTGACAACAACACCAGCTTGCTTATTTTACCAGATCATAATGGTCTATGGGGTTAGGGTTATCTTACCTTTTCACTGTCACCAGTCGGTGGTTTTCCAAAGAAATTTGATATTTTTAAATGTTTTGAGGCACCTTTCTCCAGACATTTTTTCTTTTTATCTCTTAGCTTTTCAGCTCCACCTTTTCGTTTTGGTGCCGACGGCATGCTCTCGCACTCTCCAAAACAACGAAGGCAACGAAGAGCTGGGCCTCATGGGTTGTGCGCATGCGTATAACTGGGTGCCGCGTTGCGTGTATGTATGCAAATCCAAATTCTCTACACTTCGGCTGTGTAAGAACCAATTTAGAGGTGTTTATTAATAAGGTGGAGATCTTTTCTTACTTTGGACTTCCGAAGTCTGTAAAACACATATTAAAAGACACTTAAAAAAAAATCGAAAAATAGTCACCATGAGTGTGAAGACCGATTGCGAGTAGCAGTATAAAAGCAGTCAGTGCGAATAGATAGGTATAGCTCTTGGAGAAAATTACGCTTGTGCCGCTGTTTCAACCATTGTAGGGCTGATGCGATGATGGGCGTGGGCCGGTACATCATAGTGATGGGCCGTTGGATTTATATTTTCGGCCATCGGCCCACCGGGGATGTCCCCGGTATTCCCGATGGCCAGTCCGCCCCTGCTGCCATCCTTCCTTTTCCTCTGTCTCCTCCCCACCTTCCCTCCCGAGGACTGGAACAGAGCTAATTGAAATAAATGAACTGCGGAGCAAATCAGTGTTGATAACATCGGCTGCGTGGGGATCCTGATTGCAGGCTTGTTGAGCGAATGTTGCAGAGGTAATGAAGAGCCTTGTTTGCCTATAACACTCTGGGCACTGCAGACACCCACAGGCCATCGTGGATATTGTTCTAACCCAACGTGAAGGGTCTGCAGAGGGAGAAGAAAGCGGGATGGTCCTTTTTTTTTCCTTTTTTCTTTTTTATTCGCACATCAATTTTTAACACATACATTTGTTTTCCATTCAGGCAGCAGGTTATTGCTCATAAAGTCCTCAGAATAACTGTACAGTATATAAAATTAGAACAATAAACACTATACAAAGGAGGGGCTGCGCAGGATGGGCCAGAAGGAGAGGAGTTAATTACTGGAAAGTTTTAAATGGTATGAAGCTAATTCAGCAGCGGGAGTGGGTTGAGAAATTACATTAGCTGGATACATGGTCTACTGTTTGAGTCGGAGGAGGTAAGCAGAGCATTAAGAAATTTTAATTGTGTAGGGGGTATCCACTTTAAAGTAGAATTCACATAGATGTATAATTTCTGTAATATTTCACAGCTCTAATTTGAAAAAGACGTCTAATTCGCTATTGTCGGATAAGGGTTAGCAAATTCCGTTTACGAGTGGATTCTCCCTTTATTTCCTCTTAACTGTCCATGTAATATCCTCTTTTCACTGGCCCTGACAAATTGGTACAATCAGCCAGAAGATGTGCAAAGAAACAACAACCCCACAGTAGACCAGTGTCCAGCTTCTCGTGGTGTTTCGTGCTGCTGAAAGAGTAATAACCTGTTTCCCCTTCTAGTCCTATAATCCTGCCGCAGAGACAGACAAACACAGTGACACAAAAAAACATCTTCTTTAGCACCACTGAGGACCAAATCATGTCAAATGAACGTATGCCGCTCGAATGTCAACATGTTAACAACCAGAGACACACACAAAAACGGTGAGCAGGGCAGATAAAGTGATGAGGCGTGAGATGTCTCCTTGTATTTAAGGACTGCAGTGAAGATGTGAGAGCGGTATCATCAGATTGCTTCTTGCCCTGAAATATCACCAACCTGGAGGTATGTCATAGCAAGTACATACCAGTGGATGGGGCATTGATGTGACATATACAGTACTGTAGTCTGTGGGAACATGGAGGGCTCAAAAAGCTTAATATCAAACTCATGGAGGGAAGCAGTCCAATAAAGGAAACAACCTCATCCTTTCAAGTAAGTGTCGGGTTCAGTAACTAGCTACACATGTTGAATACTAATCAAGGTAATTCACTGAGAAAACTGCAGTTGAAGGGTAAAAGGGACAATTTATCATTCTTGCACACAGGAAATTAATTACGGTGCTTGTGTCGAATTAATATGCCAGGCCAGTGCACAACTGCTCTGCGATTGTAATTTTGGTGAATCTGCACGTGCAAATGAATCTGACAACGTCTCGGATTTATTCAGTCTGCGTCTTTGTAAAACATTAGGTAGCAACTATAGTTCATCCATGATCTGAAAAGTCCCACTTAGCGGACTCGTACCACAGCTTGACAGCCTGTTCCTGTCCGTGAGCAGATCTGTCCTGTTTCTATAAGTGATCATTGTGAAGTGGCGCAATCCTGGTTCCTTGAGGATCAATTGGAGCACACTCAAACAGTGAAAAAAAATAAAATAAAACACATAGAATTAAATATGTTTAACTGGATTATTTCCCTTTGGTAAATGTGCTTTGTGCCCACTGTTGCTTGTCCTCTTCCTCGCCATTCTTCTGATTGTTGTACAGCCACAGAACCTATTTCAGCGGCTGTTGAAGAATCTTAAATAGTGTACCACAATCCCACCACGTATATGAACATAATGTAATAAATATTGTTGGGCGGCGGTAAAAGTCCAGTTTCTTTCACTGAAAACTTGCTGTTCAGGTCTTTTTTGTTTGTTTGTCAGTGGCGAGGTGTTAACCATTGAAGCATACTCGTCCAACTTGGAATCCGAACTTCTGGTTGCTGCGGCCAAAATCGACCGGAGCCACATCCATGATAGGGAGCAGCTCTGCCGAGGGGGAGTCGATCTCTAGAACCGTCCTCTCCTGACCTTTGCGGGACTGAAAAAGAAAAATGAAAGTCGGCTGAAACCTTCTGGATTTGCCTGATTTAATTCAAGTAACTAGCACCGTGCACTCTAGCATCACTAACGAACATTACTGTGACATGCAAAAAAAAAGACAAGAATACAATTTCATTCAAAAATAACAACGACACAAGAATCTCTCGGAAATAAATAGGTTCAGTCACGAAAAATAGAGCTGCAGATTAACAAAATGAGGGAGGTTGACTAAATATGACGAAACCTAATGTTGACTCTATATATCAAGACTGAGAATAAAACTACAACTGTTGTGGCTGATTTCTCATGAAGATGTGTTCTTCAGAGGCAGGATTGCAGTTGGAAGAGGGGTTTGTTTATTTCAGCATCTGCACCAGTATTTATGTCCCTCCATCTGAGGCTTGTTGCCAGTGCTGACGTCGTGGGCGCGTGCATGTGTTCCCGGAAGTCTTTTCCCAGAGTGTATGTGAAGTGCGTCTCATCCTCGCATTGTGTGTGTGCGTGTTTGCTTCCTGAAGCTCCAATCTCTCCAGCATGTTCTTATGTGTTCTTAGGCATGTTGTTTTGGATGTGTAGCGATACAAGTGGGAGTTGGTTGTCACCATACTGCAGCCAAGTTCGGTCAAAACAAGTTAAGCAACATTGCTCATTCAGAGGTCGAGTTGACCCCAATACAACTAAAATTGACACCACTCTACTCTCACTTTTGCCTAAATCCCCATTAAAGGTATTTAACATCTGCCACTTATTGAATCAAGCACCAGTTAACCAGAGCAACACAGCTGATAAACTGATCCCATATGTCCAGATAGTCCCTGTCCCTGCCGTGTCCCGCTACTGACCTGGCATCCGTCATGCACAGCGGTGATGAAGGGACTTTTGGCTTGTGTCAGCTCCTCATCGTTGCTGCCCCTGAAGCGGAGGGCCTGCTGGTGGGAGCGGGACGTGCTGTCGAACCAGCCCGCCGAGTTCTGGCACGTGTAGGTGAAGCTCTGCTTGGCCGTGGCACTCAGTAGTTTCAGGAAGGTCAGCTGAACTACATGCACAGGGTTCCCATCCCTGTCGTTGTAGGAGAACTGGATGACACAGATACACAGATGTTAGAGTGCTGCACAGGCCGAGGGGATTCATATGTACTACAGCCACACATTCATAACAGCAATAGCCAAATCTCAATCGAATGATTACTATGGAGCCACAGAGCGCATCAGATCCTATCAGAAACATAAGGGTGTCTAATTGTATTTAAGTTGGCCCTGAAGTGCAGACAACAGCAACTAAGAAAACACTATGGTGAATACATAAGAAAACACAATGGCAAATAATTAAGAAAACACATCTGCAAAAAAGAAAACACAACAGCACATAAATAGGAAAACACAACAGCAAAGAAATAAAAAAAACACAATGAAGTCACATTGGCAAATTACAAAACACTACAGATCACAAAACATGTGAGGGCATCCATCCAATCAGCAACAACCCTTGTCCATACATGATACCTACATTCTCCATTATAAATTAATGCTTTTGTGTTTTGTGATCTAGATTTTGTGTTTTGTGAGTTATTTTTCATTATTTATTTTGATTTTTATCGTGTTTTTGGTTTGTGCATCGCTGTGGTGTTCATGGCCATTGTGTTGCTTTATTCATGAGTTATATTTTTAGTTTATTTTGATACATTTTTGTGTGGTTGCTGGTGTGATTTGTGCTTCAGGGCCACTATAGTATTTCCATTACAATTATAATTATAAATCTCCCCAGCTTGTTTTAATGAGGGAATTCTTGTATGCCGGAAAGAATACAAGTTCGGCAACTTCTCTATAGAATCAGAAAGTGAGAATAATAAGGTCGGGAAAACAAGAAAGCATATCCCAGCACTCTGTGTGAGAAATCCAGTGTGTTCCAATTGTGCTGGCAGCTCTGTGATTATGTGAGTGGGTTATGAGACCTCTGATCAGGTGCACATGAAAAGCCAGAGCTGGAAGCGTGCTGCCCTGAATACAGATCAATGAGACAGAGATGCCTATGACTCTGTGCAAATCTGACTCCTGAAACCTACTCATGACAATATCAGATCAACATTGTAATTGCATATAAACTAATGAATTAATGCCAAATTATGTAGTGAGGTCATTTACTATTTCAAAGAAGCACAGACGTCTACACATTCTTGGCATATGCATAAATATCACTCGAGCACAGTAGACAAGTAGTTTAGCTTAAAAAAAGAGCCTGGCATTTGGAGCGAGGATAATTTAATAGCTGGAGGTAAGGTTGGATGTTTTTGTGTGCGTTTGTTTTATACCTGCTTTCCTTTCCTGTACTGGCTGTACCAGCTTCCTGGCGTCTCTTTGTTCCACGCCGCTAATTTCACCTAGACACACAGAGGGGGAGCGGGAGGATGTTAACAAAAAAGAATTTAGGCTCAAGGGATATAGGCAGTTGTTTGCACGCTGATGTAATATGATGAGGTCGGCTTTGTGGAGGCTGACAGTAACACGTTGGAGGCTTACCATCTCTGTCCTCTTGTCAGGGTACAGACATGTCTCTCCGTCAGCTGTGAAGTTGCAGTAGACCTTGATGGAGTCGCGGTGACAGCCCTGGTTAGGATCTATCCAGTATTCACCTACGAAGTGCACACAAAAAAACATCAGTCAAGGTCTGGATATTATTTTAAAAACACAACAACAAGATGATGATGTAAAAATAACAAGCAGATCTTTGACTTAAACAGGGTGTTTCCTAATCTAGATTTCCTTGGATACAACTTTTTAAGATGATGACAATTTGTTGGTGAGCTAGGCCTCAAGCAATGCCTTCACTCACCATCTTTGTAGTGAGGCTGAACCATTATGAGCTCTTTGCAGGTCCGTGCAGGGCTCTCAAAGGTTCCCAGAGGCCTTCTCATCAACTCCACATCATTTTTCATAGAAGACAGGGTAGCAAAGACTTCTTCCATTCCCTCTGGGTCCTCTAGAGGCTGATCCCCCTGAAGGAACTCCTCCATGTCCAGATCCACATCCTCCTGCCTGGACGGGGCTGCACCTCCTGCACGATCGGAGTGCCTCCGTTTTTTCCGCCTGCCCTCCCTGATAGGCAGGGGCTGAATCATTGTCGCGGGGGGTCCCTGGAAGTAGCATAGAGAGGTGAGTAAGAGGTGAATGAGAAAGACAGAAAGGGAATAAAGTTGGCACTGATGAGGACATGATGTGGATCACTGGATGTACTCACCGGGGAACCTGGTGGGCCAGCAGGGCCTGTATCTCCTCTGGGACCAACGACACCCTGAAGAATAAAAGAGGACAAAACTTTGTGTCAATCACGTCTCACCTGGAGCCTCTCTCACACCACTTTGCTAAACCCTGGCTTTATCCAGGCAGATATGTCTGCTGCTTTATAGGATTAACCAGCTTTGTGCATCAGCACTCTGTGGTCAAAGCCTTGGCTCACAAGACACACTATAGTGGTTTTCATAACATCACACACCCCAGAACCAAATCCTATTAAAAGGGCCCATTGGAAAAAGGCAGAAGTGGCTGTACAGCAGGCTTTTAGTTCCAAAGACATGCGGTAAACACAGTAGAGAATTATGATTATGAAGCATGGCACATTTAAGCCAACACACACACTTTTCCCCTATTCCCCAACATATGCTCCCAGCAACTGCAAACCAAATCTGAGGCCAGAGTACAGGAATTATAATGTAGAAATAAGACATATTAATGCACTTACCGTGTCTCCCTTTGATCCTTTCTCACCTAAAGCACCCTAATAGTGAAAGAGAGAAGTAAGCAAACATTGAAATATAAATACAATCTATTTGAACTTTAAAAATGATCTGATTACTCAAATAAGCACAGCCAAGTAAAGATGTGGTCAGAAGTTGAACTCTGCTAACATTGAACTAAAGACATGACTGTTTGCTGTCCGGATGGAATAGATGCTTTGCTCCTTGTTGATGGAATCATCAGCGGAGATCGAAATGTCTTTTTAAGGAGTTTGCTCATTTGCTTTAACGGAGAGACAATATCTAAAACCATTTACTGCCATTGTTACGCTCTTCACTTCACAAATGTGGCGACAGGTACAGAATGTTACATGGCTCAACTATTCCAATTTCACATTTATTGTTGATTCTCGGTTTGTAGTTTAGACACGAGTTCAGCACAGCACAACAATAATCGTATGTATGTAAGCATCATACAAAGCATCTATGGTAGCTGGAAACAGAATCAATCATACAGATAGATACATCTATCACTTACTGATAGTCCGGGTGGACCTGGTGGGCCGGTGGGACCAGGTTGGCCGGACCCTCCCTACATATGAAGACAAATCAATATCTTTACTGAACTTAGTTTCCTTTGTACATAAATGTATCATATACATCATGTTGCTGCCCTAAAGTATGTACCCCGTCTCCTTTAGGTCCATGTGTACCCTCTGTCCCTGGCAGGCCTCTGTCTCCCTTCTCACCAAACTCTCCAGGGGGGCCAATAAGACCAATCAGCCCACCATGACCCTGCAGACAGAGATGTGGTTCATCAGCATGGTTTCCCAGGGTTTAGCATGGTACAATGTGTTTTTTATATTATGGATGGACTAAACACTCACTTTATCTCCCTTCGTTCCAGGGTCTCCTCTTAATCCTAGAAGTCCAGGTGGCCCCTGTTGACAATGCCAGATGTATTAGTTGGCCACATCAATGCTGTAGGCTCTTATCAATGATATTTGGTTTGTTTGTGTTAATTTATAAAAATCCTCAAATTTAAAATCTTAATTTATTATCATTATTGTCATGTCCCAACCCTTCTCTTATTTGATGGGTTCCATTATCAGGCAAATATAAGGATCTTACTAATGGTCCTGGTGGTCCAGTTTGTCCTGGTGGCCCATTTAAACCTTGTTCACCCTGAAAAAAAACACAGGAAATGATGATAACAGTATGTACACAAATCAATTAAACCTAAACACAAAGACATCATGTTGACTGTCGTCAGTGTGAACTAACCCCAGGACCTGGGATGCCTCGAAGACCTTCTGGACCAGACCTTCCTGGATGGCCTTGGGGTCCCACAGGGCCTGTCTTACCTACTGGACCTGTGGTTCCTGTTGTCCCCTGCAGAGAAATGGGAGAGCGACAGACAAGGAGGCATTAGAGCAAATTAAATTAGAACAGATTTGTTGAAAGACAACATTTAAACCCACAGAGTACCAGTCCTCATCCTTACCATGGCTCCCTTCATGCCTTGCTTCCCTTCTTTTCCTGCAGCCCCTATATGACCCTGAAGTAAAGAAAGACAATGTTGCTAAGATGATTACAAATTATTAACTCAAAGAAAACTACAAGGAAACACACATATAGCTACATACATATACATCCATACAAAGATATACAATACACTAAGCTCACCCTCCGACCAGGAGGTCCTGAGGGACCTGGCTCTCCAGAGGCTCCAGGGGGTCCCTATAGATTAACAAACATAATTACGTTTTCATCTAATCACAAAACACTGCTAAGAAAGCCCAACCACAGTAACGAAGACGTTTCACAAAGACTTAAGCTAAGCACACAAGAGATGCTAGTGTGGACAATTTATGCAGTGAATAAAAAAGAGACACTGCTTACTGCTTTGCCAGGATCTCCATTGTCTCCCTTAGGCCCTGGTCCACCATCTACCCCCTGATGGAAGAAATGTCGGGAGGGAGAACTTATCAAAAATGAATCAAAAATATTTTTGGGATCAAATTAACCATAATGATAATTCTCACATTGACGCCGGGTTCTCCGGTTGATCCTGAATCTCCAGGAAATCCGATAGGGCCCTGCGGGGAAAAACAGTTATGAACCATCGTATGTGTGACATTAACAAAATGACTGATCTAACAATCAGAGCAAGAAAATGTCAATGAACCAGAGAGACAGACTCACAAGGACGCCTTTGGATCCGTCCTCGCCTGGTACTCCTCTGGGTCCCGGAGGCCCAGATGCACCGGGAGGGCCAAAGTCACCCTTCTCCCCCACATCGCCTCTAGCACCCTGGGACAACAGAAAAATGAGTTTACGATCAGTGAAAGGGCAGAGAGAGAAAGCAAAGAAAGGATGACGTTGAGCGACCCAGGAAGTAGGGAGGGAGTTTGTAACTCACAGCAGTGCCAGGCTGTCCTGCTGATCCCGGGTTTCCAGCCTCACCGTCCTCACCCTAGTAGAGAGAGGACAATTAGCAACAAAAAAAAAGACACCAAACACACCCACAGGCTCGCAAACTCACATACACAAACCACTACCATTTCACTTAATGTGCACGGGCACACGCACTGTAGGGGATAATATTGATGCTGACCTTCTCTCCAACAAGTCCAGGCTGACCAACTCCACCAGGCGTTCCGTGTGGACCCTGGGGCAGGAGGAGAGAGAACAGCTTGAGTCAAAATCCTATACAACAGGGACGAGTTTGAAATATTCATATTGATTCTTGAAAATCAGGTTGTTGGTGCAGTATTTATTTATTTATCCATTGGGGCTGGTTTGTCAGCAGTTCTGCCGAGCCAATGCTGAAACTGGAACAAAATTATCACAACGCAGGGAAAAATACTGAGTGTCAGATTTGCTGTGTGGATAGTATCTGAGTCACACAAGAGGGTGGATGCTGTTTCCCTTCTCTCTCCCTCAGTTGGTTTGGGTTTTCTGTGCATGTTAGCGTGCACACGTGCATGTCAGTATGTTGTGCTTTGTGTTTTGAGACAAACCCGTAAAAGCAACTCTCGGAGCAGGAGAGCTGAGCACAGCCGTGCACTGGCGCTGAGCTCCTGCTGTCAGCTTCTTTCCTTACACGCCAACCCAACTCCATTTTTACTCTTTTCCACTATTCCTTTATCAGTCCATTAATGGATCCCACCATCTCTGCACCGCTGTATTACCACGCTTCCTATGATGAAGCACTACCGTGGCTCACACGGCTTTCTGCAACACTGCTGAATAATTGACTGGTATGAGAGGCTGTGGAGAGATGGCCATTACTTGAGGTAAATATAACTGCATCTCAGAGATGATAGTCTTATACATCTTAATGATTCATAGAGTAGTAAATATAACTCCCTCCCAGGGATTATATCCTAATACTATTTAATAATTCAAGTTTTCAAAGGTCTGTGGCAGGACGTGTTCAAACAAAGAGACAGTATATGTAGATATGAAGGGGCTGGAAACAAGTTACTGTTCAGTTTGAACTTCAGATAATACTCTGTCTCCTTGATTCCAGAGATGATTCAGTGTCATGTTTTCTTTATGCCTCGCAGAATATCACAAATACAATATTCAGGCAGTGTGTGTCATTTCGAAATTCTCTTTTTTAACATCAGATTCATAAAAACTTTTTGAGACACAAACAGTAAACTAAAATAAATAATGACTTGGCCTTAATGGTACCTTAATGGTACATCTAGAACGAAGAATAAGAAGCCTGACTTGTGCGCCTAATGGAAATTCTACCTGCATGTCCAGAGGTTATTCTCCTCCCTTAATGAGACTGTTCCCATTCAGTTTGTTATTGCAGTCATGTTCATATCTAAATCCAAATATGTGGTTATAAACAAATAACATAAAAAAGTAAATTAAAGTTTACCTCTCCACCATTGGATCCCTGAGGGCCTCGTGGGCCATGCTGTCCTGGGGGTCCCTGTGGAAAGAGAAATTAAATGTTTTTTTAATGGATGTCTGTGAAACAACAAAGAAGTTTTTCAGACACGAACTCCAGAGAATATTCTCACAACTCGGTCTAGAGGTTTTCTTTCATACATGAACAGCACAGTAGGGGATTCTCATCTCAGGCGCATTCACAACAACGCGGAAATCTCCGGGGCGTTCAGGTGAGGGGTGGTGCAGCAGGTGGAGGAAATACGTAGCGTCTAAATTCGGCTCACGTGTTGTTTACAGCACATCGACTCCGACATTGGCTCTTATCACTAAAAACTCTTGAGCACTTCATCAGTGTCTTCTACGTGTGTGGCAACATCTCCTGCTGTTTTATCACATCGGCTGATTTTGGACATTCTCCTGAGATTTTACTTGGAGAATGTCTGGAGATTCTAGGGAGTTCAGTGCATGTCTGAAAGCAGATTAACAATATTCTTTATTATTAAAATACACAAAGAGATACAAACTGACTTTAAATCAGAGGTTGGCCTGTGCTTCTGAAATTAAATGGGAGTTAGGAGTCAGCCTATGGTGGATTGCTTATGCAGTGGCCCCAGTCTCTATGATCATTATCATTGTGACATGATGAAGACGTCCAGACAGGTCATTACCCTCGATATGACACAGGCGCTGATTCTTTCACATTTTCACCACCTACTCCCTCTCCCTTATTCTCGCTTATTAATAAGAAACCCCCAGCCTGTGATGTGCAAGACCATATTCTCTCAACCAGAAGTGTCGGCATGTGATTTGACTCTTCTGTGCCGCTCAAGAGAGCGCCGAGCAATTAATCCTAACTGTGCTCGGCTTCAATTTCAGTTGAGTAGATGTTGAGCTGTGCTCTGAATCCATCTGAAGTCTTGCGTGGAGCCTTGTGCGGTAAAAACACTGAGACAGAAAAGACAGACGATCTGCCCAGAGAGGGACTGTGTGGGTGAAAATACTCGAGCATTAGAGGGGAGAATTCTGTGATCCGCAGCGCTCACACATGTACGAAACTTATCCACTGAGTCCTCGGCATCTTTCCTCTCTCTCTGTCTCTCTCTCTCTCTCTCTCTCTCTCTCTCTCTCTCTCTCTCCCTCTCTCCTTCCCTCCTTTGTTTTGGTTCCATTTTGATGCGTTCCCTCCCTAATCTGGCTGTGGAGAAGAAGGGGCTATAGAGAATCTTGTTGAGCGTGTGTTCATGGTTGACAGCGTGGTGAGATGACTGTCACAAAGGAGGATGCTCATTAGACAGCCAAGGCAGAGGCTAATCTGATTAGCAGCTGTCACAGCGTCTTCCTGCTCACAATCAGCGCCCCGCCTCTTCCTTCCACTCGGCTGCTCCACTGCCTCCTTTCTGTCGCTGTCTCTCTCTTTCTCTCTCTTCTTCCATTCTGTTTTAAATCTTCTTCCTCCTTTATAGACGGGACCTTCTCTTTCTTGCTTTCTTGCCGTGGTCTGTTTTGTCATTGACACATGAGTTGAGATTGTTGACGGTTGAAAGGCTCAACAGGCTTTCTCTCTTTTCACTATCATTATTGTGGATGTCATTTTGCAAAAACAATTCAAAGACACGACACATGGTAACGGAGAGAGCAACAGGAGACCGTGTGTATGTTTTTTTTTTACTTAAGGCTGTATTTTGATATCACTAGCACAGTGACACACTATTTATAATGAGCAATAGTGATGTGTTTGATAAGTTTGCATCAAGTGAACTGCTAATGACAGCTAGTTAGAAGGGCTGTAGAATGGGGATGTTCACTGCCCTGAAGCAGGCTTTGCTCAGCTGTTAACAGTGTCATTATGTCATATGTCTGAATATACTATTATCAATACCATTTATTGCGCAGGTCACATCAATGATCAAGTTAGTCTCTGACAAACCTCAGCCCAATCTGAACGTCTTTGGACTTTGTGAGGAATTCGTCGTACCCTGTGAAAAACCCCCACAGACACGGGGAGAACATGTAAAGTGCACGCAGCCCATAACTGCTGCGAGGCAACAGTGCGAGCCACCACGCTAACCCCGTATATGAAATATAATATTATCAACTGCATACAATTGAGCTGTGCCATTTCCAGGGCCTTAATATTCTGCACGCCTGCTCAGTACCATGACTTACGAGGATATTTATCTGGGTCAGAGCCATCATTAACCTTATTTGTTGAATCTCAGCATTTTCCTGATATGACAAGAAAAATTGTCTGCTTTTAAAGAAAAATGTGTATTCTTAGCCAATCTTAAAGTCCCGTCGGCTCCTAAACAGCTGAGAGTGTTGTCAAGGTTGCTGCAATGGAAATATACTGCTCTTAACTCTGGAATTTCTTTATCTAAATGAATTGATTCTCGTGTGTATTAGATACATTGTGTTCAAGATCAAAACGATGGAAGGCTTTACTCTGAAGATCGGTGCGACTTATCAAGGACCAGAGCAAACTGAGCGCCACTCACGAGAGTTGTAAACGTTAACGATTATCGGCAGAGGAAAAGGGTTTGTTCATGAGACGGAAACAAAGCAGCAGAATCAGCACAGATGGCGCTAATAAACTTAAATAGGTGGCTAATTCAAGTTTAATGAGCTGTGGTGGTTTGTCTGTGTACCAGCTATAGTTCATAGGCTGCTGCTACCTTGGACCTGTACAATACTGTCATTACAGTGGCGTCGGTCTGGGAACTGTGGGGAAAACCGGGTCAGGAAGAATCTCAGGAACATAATATTTTCTCTTCTTTGCTTTTAATTACAGCCGTTTGCTTCTATAATGGTCTGTTCGAGTAATTCAATTCCCTCGTCTTGAGAAATAACAATTAAGCATGAAATTATTCTATTACAGTATGTGTCTCTAATAGGAAGGCACTATGAGATGTATTCTCTAATACAGTGGAATCCAGTAATTATGTCATTATGTATAACATCATATGTAATTGCAGAATAATAGGATTATGTGTAATGTACTCCCATTTATATTAACATATGTGCTGATTGTTTTACTGGGGTATTGCCATTATATTGGTGCCAGGGCCATTTTGTACAGTAAGTAATCCGTTTGACCTTGCCTGCGTTATACTGCATCTATTGCCTACTAATTTGTGCATCGCCTCCTTTGTCAAAATCAACTTCCAACTAATGACATTTAACATACACTAACACGTGGGATACCACACCCAAACCAGACTGGCATCCAGTAGAGCACATACCTCTGCAGAGGCCACTCATATATACCAGTCCCCTACACAACAATAGAAAAATAATCAAATAATAATGAAATAATTCAAATCAGGATCCAATCATTATTTTCGGGGAAATTTGTGAAAACGCCATTTCAAAGAAAGTGAAAAGAAATCCCTGCATCTGCCCCCTGATCCAGATCTGCACCAAAAGGAGCTCTTCTATGGGTCATGCCCCATCGGTTCACAAAATTTGCTAACTCAGGAACAAACAAACGAATGTAGATGAAAACATAACCTCCTTGGCTGAGGTAATATAAGACGAGCGCTGAAAAAACATATGCCACTAGTACAAAAGATCTTGTCTAATTATCTCTGCACATTTGGTGACCTCACACCAGAAGCTTGTGTATTCACAAACATAGAACAATGCCTCGGGAGTTTCCTACCCATAAACATAACAGTATTTGCAACATATTCCAAATCTTTCTACAGAATAATCAGTTGTTTTTCTACTGACTAATTCATACATGTTTGATCCTGATCAAGATCTATGAATTTTGGGAAGATAAGTAGAAAAAGTAGAGGAAGGAGAGAACCATATTCAGAGAAAAGCTGAGACAAGTGATAATAAAGGAAAGTGCAAGATGTTAGAAAAGTGTTGTTGGGAACAGACTTGACTCTGACACTTCACATCAGCAGTGGATTTGAGTTGAGTGTTGAATGTGCTGAGATAGCTTTGCGGTTCTCACCATCGAGCCAACATGTCCGTTCTCTCCCTTCTCCCCTGGTAGTCCTGGCATTCCCTACAATTGCAGATATGTTGAGCAAGCAGTCTCAGGCATGGCATGGAAATAAATTGAAACTTAAGAATAAAGATACAGCCAGTCTTGGAGTAGATAGTAATGTCTACCTGTAGTCCAGAAGGACCAGATGCCCCCTTAAAGCCTCTTTGTCCTTCATCTCCTTTCGCTCCGTTCATTCCCTGCTGCCCACGAGGACCTGGCTCACCATCTGCGCCCTGAGACATTCAGAGACGGGTCAACACTCCACATACCAAGCTGACCTTTCATATGAAGAAATATCTTGACGTGATGCATTCTGAGTAATCACAACATACGGTTGGTCCTGACTGGCCGACAGGTCCTTGAATTCCAAGAGGACCTGGGGGTCCCTGGAAAAGCACAGGAACAGTTAAATACACACAGACATGATTAAAACCATCTGCTAATTCCACCAGAGGCTGCACTGTCCAAACAAAATTAATTACAAGTTATCCCAAACCGATTATCAGCCTCCTGGCGATAAAAATTAACGATGTGATGTTAGAACAAAACGTTCATACTCACAGATTCTCCTTTGTCTCCTTTGCTGCCCTTCTGGCCTGGTCCTCCTGTTTCTCCCTATGGAGAAAAAAGCATGCACACATAAAGAAAGAGTCCATAACAAGCATTTCACAGCAGCACTCCAGTCTATGCGGGTTGTCCAATGTAAACACCTTGTCTCCGTCCTCTCCTGGAGGTCCAGCAGGTCCTGCAGCTCCTGGCAGCCCTAGAGGTCCAACTTCCCCATCATGCCCAGCCGGGCCCACAGGCCCCTTATCTCCCTAGGGAACAGATGGGAAAACAGAACACATTTAGCAAATGCTAAAATATTTATTATTCACATGTAACAGCATGACACATTGATTAATTGACACACCAGAGAGGAAAATCACATCCAAGAAAGCAGGCTTGATCACATTCATATTTTCTCCCTCCTTCTCTCTCTCTGTTTCTTTTACCTCTCTACTGCTCCTTGTCTCATAATGAAATGTTCCCGAAGCGAGAGCACATGTTGTTTATACCCAATGGTGGCAGGTGCAGGTAGAGGATGTGTTAGTGGACATTGTCGCCTGAGAAGCAAATTTACAATGTTTCAAATCTTACCGGCTCGCCTTTCTCTCCCATCGGCCCAGCAGGACCCACGCCACCGGACCGCCCCGGCTGCCCGATAGCGCCAGCCGACCCAGCGGGGCCCCTCTCTCCAGTAGCACCCTGAAAATAAGAGGAGGCAGACGGGTTAGGTGGCAATGTGACATGATTCACTTTTTGATTTAACGCCGTGGTCACGATCGCTGTTCACCATGGAAACAGCCTCCTGCTTCTTATGCCCTAGAATTCTACATCACATAAGCTGTGCAGAGACCGAGGGATGTGATGGGAAGCAATTTCATAAAATCAGGCTTACAGTTGATCCAGCAATACCAGGTAGACCCTCTCCTCCCTTCAGACCTGCAGGTCCCTGTGGAGACAGAGGCATAAACAGCCTTAACAATCAAGTGACAACCACATTCATTGTCACATTCAAGATAAATGATAAGTGACTTAAGGTAGATCACAAATGCTGTAGGAAGCACACATTTTGGAACATGACAGCATCATCGCTGAGCTCATCATTTAAATATAATAGATACAATCAAGTCAAAACACTATAATATAGGGAATGAATGTAAGGATATGAGATGTATGGACTCTTGTGTTACCATGGCACCAGGTGTCCCTCTGCTCCCTCTGAAGCCTTGGAGCCCAGCAGGGCCACTTTTCCCGGAGGCTCCTGACGGTCCTGGGTCTCCCTGGAAACCACACATACACACTCATTTGATTAGATATAAGGCAAGTAGCCAGCAGACAGCAGGCCCCTTATGCAGTCATTAATCACATGAAACCAGCAAGTCACACCAAAAAGGAACATTTATCTTTTATGAGCCATAATACACTCAACACTGCAAGGTTTCCTCTGTTATTTATTAGCAAATTAGAGGATAGGATGAGACCCAGGAGATAAGATATTCAGACAGTGCTGAGAGTCCTTGGGCTTTATCTAGTATAACAGTAATAAGGTGATGCTGATAAGTGATTATGATCCTGACATGACGTAAACCGCTCACCTTGGTACCCTCCTTTCCGGCAGCTCCCGGCAAACCATGCTCACCGGGCGGTCCTGGTGAACCTGGATGGCCCCTGTCTCCAGTTGGCCCCGTCTCACCAGATTTGCCCTGACGACAAAAGAGCGCAACAGCCCTCACATCGCGGTTCATCAAAGACATGCTCTCTGAAATAAACAACTTCACAATCGGCCTGTTTATCGTTGGCTGATCCTCCTACCTGTGGTCCAACGACACCGGGGGGGCCAGGGGGGCCGTTCTTGCCTTGGAAACCCTAAAGAAAAAGACAAGAAAAAGTGACTCAGTCAAGTGTTGAAATAGAGGCAGGATGCAGTATCTGACGACAGGTAGGGTTGTTTACTTGATTTAGTATCGACCGCTCTGACTTGAACCGAGGCGATTCAATGCTGAAGTCATAACTTTTGACTTGTTTACTGTGTCAACACATTCAGTAGATCATGTTTACTGTAGGTTAAAGCGGTGGTGTCCACCTGAATGAGGAAAATGCCATTGACTAAAGATGTGTCTTTATTGGGAGTAAAGGGGACTCACTGGTTCGCCTCTCTGGCCTGGATGACCTGGTAATCCATCCTTTCCTGGTGGACCCTGTAAAGAAGGCATTTAATTACATCACTGTAATAGCGTGAGCATTAATATAGGTGAGCATAAAATGTGGATTGAGGTGAAATTTGCAACATTAAATCACAGGCTAAACACAACACGGTGCATGTTAGCCCACTCACATTAGGGCCTTTAGTTCCTGGTTCGCCATTTCTTCCCTGTGGTCCTTGGGGCCCCTGGAAAATAATAACACAGAAAGCTCTGACCCAAACCCCAGATTGTATTTTCTGGTGCTTGCCCTAAACTGATTTATGAGACTGTGATACCAAGATTGCTTTTCAGGCTTGACATCTATATGGTCTTATGTAGACACTGTGTGGACGCCATAATCGGAGACTCATAATGTTACCTGTTCTCCGGGGGATCCTGAAGGACCATCTTGCCCGGAAGAACCCTACCAGGTGGACAAGACAAATAAAAACAGTTACTGTACGAACAACAGGAGCCACTCAAAAATGTTTAGCTAGCCCGACGATGAATCTTCAGCCTCCCCAAGATGGTCTTTCAGGGTGAGCGTGTAAACTGAAGCATCCCCTGCCAAACAGAAGCTTCTCACGGCACCAGATGGCCTGTCATCTAGAAGGGAACAACAACCGGCTCTGGTACGCGGGCGGCGCATTCATTAATGCTTTATGAGAAAGCCAGGTGTGTGTCTGTGTTTGTGCAACCGTATGTGAATATGTCTTTGTTTATGTCAGGATATCTCTGTGTGTGTGTGTGTGTGTGTGTGTGTGTGTGTGTGTGTGTGTGTGTGTGTGTGTGTGTGCGTGCGTGTGTGCATATGTCAGCCTCAGCTCACCTTTTCTCCAGGCTTTCCAGTGGGTCCCTTTGCTCCTCTTCCCCCTCGGGCTCCCTGTCGGAAAACAAACAACACTCTGATTAGCACATGCGTAGCTCGTCTGTCGGTGGAGGATAAATGATGTGAAAACAGTGATGCAACAGCGTGCCTCAGTCCCATGAGTCGTGCTGCAGCGATGGCGACTGATCAGAGCAAATACAGTTTTACAGTGACTGCACTTTTTGTGTACTTACATTTGGACCCCTTTGGCCCCCAGACCCTGGTTGACCAGCTGGACCCTGCGTTATAGAGGTTAACGGTTATTTAGTGAACATACACTGCAGAAGTGAGAATATGATGTGGATTCAAATGTCAGTATAGTCCTCACCCTTCGTCCTTTCTCTCCCAGGACCCCCGCCATACCAGGGAAGCCAAGTGATCCCTGAAGACACACGTAGAGGTTAATCGGCCTCAGCCTTCCATTCATCACACATCACCCCCAACGTCTCATTAACGTATAATTAACCACTGTATCAAATTAAAGCAAATCTAATCCGCGAGCCCAACACAGCCTTAAATACACCATTCATCAACATGTAATGAAATGGTGTCACTAATGAACTATTAATAAAAAGCCTTTTTTTTTAATAAGCCATTTATCATCCCTTATTTTTAATCAGACAGGAAACCGTCCAGTCAAAGACACTCATCTTGCCGTTGAAAGCTCTGATAAAAGGAACCGGAGGACACATTAACTGATCATAACAGCCCATCATGCTTAATCACCTTAGGACCTTGTCTTCCCGGGTATCCTGGCAATCCAGGCAGGCCAAGTTTACCCTGCAAAGAACAGCAGGAAAAGAGGGGGGGGGAAGAAATAATCAAGAGAAATATTAAATGTTTATGACACACTGCTGAGTATGCATGAACCAATACAGCAGGATATCACCAAATGTATGCTTATAGTAATGACAGAAAGATTAAATGCTTCAACATGCGCTCTGGTTCAGAGGCAGTTTTGCCGCTGAACCAGAGTCGGCTGTAACCAGATATAATGAATGTTGAGTGTTTTTCAGTTAATAATAATTGAATTAAACTGTTCTACCTAGTATTATAATGGCTATAGCAGGATGATACAGGTATATATAAGATAGTCTATTACATGCAGCCTATTTGATTCGTGTCCTCATTTGGTCTTGCAGTGTAAATTTTATAAAAAATCACCTTTTCGCCAGCGATCCCAAGAGCCCCTGCTTCTCCCAAGAGTCCGGTTTGGCCCTTCGGCCCCTCCGGTCCGTCCTCTCCGCGAGCACCCAGAGCGCCATTATCGCCCTAAAGTGAAGAATGAGCGTAGCAGAGAAATTAATGTTTTATTTCCACTCTGATGGAGAATAACTAAGATGATTTGAGTCTGCTCTCACCCTGTCTCCCTTGAGCCCCATGTCACCCTTGAACCCAGGGAAGCCATCTTCGCCCTGTGACACATCGAAGAGGGATGGTGTCGTATTAACGTTCTTTAGGGATACGTAGCACCACTACTTTGTATTTCATCAGGTCTTAATTAACAAACGACAGTTTGATGAGCAGTAGAACCAAGATTTTTACTCACCTTCTCTCCTTTGCCACCTTTAAGACCCCTAACTCCATCTGCTCCCTGTGAAAACGTGGGCAAAAATTTATAATTTAGCAACAATCCATTATCCCTGACAAGCCTACCCACCAAGAAAAGACTCAGGTTATCACGTAGAAAAATCACTGGTTGCCTGTATTTCTAGAAATAACCCAGCCTAAAACACTAAAATGATTCATAAGTGTGTATTGATTTTCTCTTGACCTGACATTGCTCTGTTATTGAGCAGTTATTGACCTTACATCCTCGTCACACTAATGACTGCTGTCAAAGACAGGCTTTCTCTGAAGGATGTCGAGCCCCCCCCCGAAAAAACACTAAGCAGAATGCCATTTCAAAACTCCACTTTTATTCCTCAATGTCAAAAAGCCCACTTAAGTCTGAATGCTTCACTCGTGTGAGCGCTGCTCGGCTCGGTCTGACCATCAAATGTTCCTCAGCAGGCCCCTTGAGAAGCGGTGCTTTCCCTCCACCTGTCGCCTGACAGTCATACACTCGAGCATCGTGTCCGTCACAGGTAAACGCACAGACACGTGGAAAGACAGAACTATCTCAATGGGCTTTACACCTGGGATCACGATGCGTTTATGTCTCACCTTGACTCCGCGGGTCCCCGGGTAGCCAACAGGTCCGTGAGCACCTGTTAAACCCTGTATGAAAGAATGGCAGAACAGCAGGATTTTACAGCTTTAGCAACCAGCAGTGAACAAAAATGCATTTCTCTGTGCGCATATGAATGAGCAATGCACTCAGTGACTTGGCCCTATCATTTTCTGTCAGAAAAAGAAAAAAACTGTGATTATAATAAAGAGGGTGAGCCCTGTTGTAGCCTAATGTGAGTGAGTGCACAGTTACAGTCTCTTATAAGAATAACAGCATGATACTGTTGTTTTCATATATATTGTTATGACACTAATGTAGACCAGCCTCAGATAGTTAGTTACTCACTTGGATTCCTTTCTCTCCCGCGGGGCCCTCTCTTCCTGGGTGACCCTGAAGCAGGAAAACATGAATCAAATTTGACTTAGATGCTGCAAATAAATCATTGCAGTATCACTCCTTGACTGAGATTTGTGAATGCACCGGAACGATGAAAAGAAACAGGAAACCCCAGTGGCATTGAGAGCGGATAAATATAAAATAAGAAATAAATATATCATCGCGCATCAGTGCTCCCCTAGTGGCAAACAGCAGAAAGCGTCATGTGGCACATTTTATCCTCTTGCTTCAGGGTTGTATATGTGTGCTTATAAACATGTGTGTACATAAACAGCTATCGTGTGGTGGATACAGTATTTTGCTTGTACAGTTATACATGTACATAAGTTTGAACCATTTTCTCAAAAAACCTTCAATGAATGAGGAAGTACCTGTATCAAAATGCATTGCATCAATTAAGTTCAGACAATAACGTTCTCTATTTATAAGTACATAGATACTACATGCACTTTAATGTATTTCCCTGCTATTATATGCATTCTTGTAGTGTTTGTGTGTCTGTGTTTACTTACAGGAGGGCCATCAATGCCTGACAGTCCCTGCATGCCTTGTTTCCCCTGGGGACCCTGCACAGGACAGAAGGATGCATGAATACCGTGATGAAGCCTCAGAGTCGACTGAACAACTCAGTTCCTCTCTATGAGACCAAATTCCCCACTTTGCTGCACCACCACCAAGCATTGTATTTCTGAGTAAGTCCACTTTTTATTTCTCTGATCAGTGCAGCCCCGTGAAGCGCACCGGTCATCGCCCTCCCCGGTGTCTCTTATGCCTGAGTGTGTTTCTTGCGTATTGATTTCCTGTCTAGCCTTGTCTCGTCTGAACAGGAGCCAGAAGTGGCTGGTTTGTACTGTCCTGCTCACACAGCCTCCCCCGGCTATGTGATGACAGAGGTCACAGGGTCACAGCTCTAATTCTGAAATTAAGTGAGGGACACAGCTACCTACCTTCTCTCCTGGCAATCCGATGGGACCCTGAGGACCAGTCAAGCCCTGGACCAAAACAAAGCATCAATCAGGTTAAGTGTCACGAGACTAGGAGAAGGTCTGAGAGCTGAGATTAGAAGAGATGTGTTGATGTAAGAGACATGAGCGATATGTGTGGACTCCCTTGTGTCAGCTGGTGTTTGGCATTAGGTGGTTGACATGCTGGGAAAGTGAAAATATGATTCAGTCTTATTTAGATGACTGTAATGTCTCTGACAACATTTTTTAATTATATTTAGTTGCTACGGGATAAAAAACCTTGTTTCTTCATATACAAATAACAAAAAATGTCCTCATTATAAAAGTCTTGTATGAGAGAGACCGTATGTGTTTATGCAAACTGAATGTGTGAAAGTGGTTGTGCATTATATACAACAATATATATATATAAATATATATATAAATATATATATATATATATATATATATATATATATATATATATATATAATAATAAGCATAAATACAGTCATAGGGTTTTCGACTCAGCACTACCTGTACTCCTGGATTTCCCTGCTGACCTGGGGACCCTAGATCTCCAGGTGGACCCTGAGAAGAAGAAACACTTAGTCACAGTCATTGTTTTGGCCTCAGGTTGATCATCACATGACTGTTTGACAGGGTAATTACAAAGCCTGACTAAGCTGATGTTTCTGTGGCTGAGGTTCCTTTTAGAAAAGGTAAGATAATGTGTGGATGGAGGTAACAGGACTCACCAGGTTGCCCTTTGAGCCTTGTACACCATCAGTTCCACGAATACCCTAAAAAAAAAGGGAACACATACAAGATGTCAGAAAATACCGGAGGTTTGATGAAGAAAGTGTCCTTGTTTATCTTCAGTGCTGTATTGATGCTTGCATGCACCAGAGCACCCTTCATAGAGTTGACTGAAGAGCTCTGATCTTGTTATCAAGGCGATGTTGACTTACTGGTTGGCCAGGTGGGCCAGGTGGCCCCCTCGGCCCAACAAGACCCCGAGGACCCTGGAGACAAAACACAGCAAATAGTCAGCAGCCAACCTGCATTCATGATGAGACGGGGTGAGTGTGGAATACTAAATCATAAATCATATAAAAGAGACACAGAGAGAGAGCGAGAGAGAAAAACGATGAGAGACCGAATGTGTGTGTGTGTGTGTGTGTGTGTGTGTGTGTGTGTGTGTTTGTGTGTGTACTCATCTGGTTTTGTATGTGCTAGCTACAGGGAGTGTGCTAGTTTGTGCTTGTGCAAGCGTGTATGTGTGCTCTGTTTTTGTCAGCCTCCCTCTTTGTAGGCTGGCCAAGCCACCTGTTCCAAAGCCACATCTGTGATCTCCTGGGAAGTGATTGATATGGAAATATAATCATTCAGGCCAGGATTTTATCTCTTCCCTCTCCGAATCCATCTCTTCCCTCTTCCCTCTCTTATCTCGTTCGCCACCGACCAAATTTCTGTCTTGAGTCGGTCTTGCGCTGTCTCGCTTTTCCCATCGCTCCCTTTCTCGCATCGATGCAGCCAACTCGTCTCCTTTCCCGTGTCTTTGTTGTTTAACGCAGCTTCCCTAACATGTCTGATGGAGCCCTGCTGAGCCACAACCTCACCCACCAATAGAAAGAGACTGATAACTGCATAATTAACCAGTGTCCTCCATAAAGACACATAGAAAAACCAGCTTTTTCTGAACTGTGCTGTTGAGATCTAGGTTTTCTCTAAATTATCCAAACTGCAAGTCTGCAAGTAAAATCTCTGTGACAGATTGCACATATACCTGGTTGCTGTGCCATTTGTATAGAGTGAGCACTGGAAGTATTGCATTAATGAGGTTGCGTCAAAGTTTTCACCGTGGCTAAATGTGGATTTTTTATTTTGAGAAGTTCGTCTGTAAGATGTCGGATAAAATGCCTGCTGGAGCTTAAATCCAGTGATCTCCTACAATCCCCTGCTGCAGAAATCACTCGTTCCAGTGATTCTGCAATGTGGAAAAAAGGCAAAGTTCTGACAAAGCGAACACTTGATAAATGCATCTTTTAACATTAAATATTCTTAGTGTTGAGAAACGGTAGAGGTGATATGTTTCAATGTAGAGGTGCGTTAATATGTTTGTGTATATTCTTCTGTATGTGGTTACTTACAGATTCGCCCGGTTGCCCTCCTGGCCCCACAGGTCCATCGGATCCCTAAAGTAACAAAGAAGGAAACGGATTCAACACATACATCTCATGCATGTCTCTGAGTAAACCCCAGGGAGGATACATTTATATCCCCACAGACATAATCCGCGAAAATAGCTCATTAAAGAAATTCACTGCCTGACAGATAAGGCTCAACTATCTTCGAGCAAAGACTAATAGACTCGCTCTCTTAAACTTCACCCGCCCGCATGTGTAGATAGATAACATCTTGACAGAGCTGCTATCTTTCATATTTTCAATTTGATGTCATGGATGCACCGCCTGGCTTTCATGTCTTTGCAAATGCAAACCTTGATACTGAATGAACCCGGGCCAGCATAGCAGAATTAAAAAATTCAGGAATTTATGACTCGATTTCAGTAAAAAACCTGCTTTGATCTGTGCCGCTAAATTGTTTGCAGAATTGATTTGTTGATGTGAACAGGATTTCCCTCTTAACCTTGTGATGAGGACAAAGCAGTGTTTTGTCGTTTGTGGGGACTTTGTTTGTTGCGAGTAAATATGAGAATCGCTGTGCACTCACCTTTTCTCCAGACTCCCCGGCAGGCCCATGAGGACCCGGCTTTCCTCTGTCGCCCTACAAGATAAAACCATTAGCCACAGGCCTCAAGATATTTAGGTCTTTTCAGTTTATTGCAGCGCAACATCAAGCAGATGCTTTGCCGTGTGCACTGTCATCACAGAAATCACAACGATCATCACGATCATAATATGCAAATAAACATCTGCTATATGATGTGTAAGGTATTCATGCATGCTGCATTAGTTAGTGTCTGAATGACTATATAAATACAGTGACATGTCAAATTACCAAATCTAACTTACTCTGTGTCCCTTGTTTCCTTCGATACCTGGCAGGCCGTCAAAGCCCCTGTCACCCTGAGAAGTAATAGAGAAGCATTAAACCCTGAAACCCACACACGCATACGGTAATGTGTAAACATTAGCAGAATTGTACTGAAAGTCTCCCCTGGCAGAGCCTCCCATCTGCTGTGAGTGTGTGTCTGGGAGAGGGAGCTCTCAGATTAGCTGTAGGTCTGCTAAAATGCTGCTTTGACTGATAAAGACTGCGCTGTTCTGTCAGCGCGGCATCAGGGGAGTCTGATTTATTTACTAAGCTCTTCCTGCAGCTGTTAGGCATTGAGTTGCTTCATTGTCAATACATATAATAAGCTGTGGGCTGCCGGATACCTCAAGGCTTACACATGCAAGTGCAGATAGTTTATCGGACAAGACCTTGCTGCTGACATACGTGTGATATTCAAAACCAGCATCGGTTAAATAGTTTGACAACTGACACAAACATCAAACAACTCTAGGGTCCAAATGTGAAATAAGGATGTCAATACTTTACTGGAACAAAATTCTGTGAGTTCTTATTGCAGCTCGTTTGGATGAGGCAAGATTTGGAAACCTGAATCTGGCTGAATGAACGTGGTCGGCCTGTCAGAGTGGCCAGCACAGTTATTGAGGTGAGGTTCAGTCTCTAACCTCTATGTCTCCGTCACAACTTGGGGAACCTCCAAGTGAGTCCTTTATCCTTCATTTCCTACACAGGACTAAAAAATTCAAAATCTCCCATGTCTGTACAGCAGCTAATATGATTAATTTGCACAAATTGTGCTACTAGCGTTCTTTTTCTTGCACTTGACCTTGGCTGTTCTCCCTCAGTGTACGTGTGTTTCTTGTCCCTGTCATCGGTCATGCATTTGTTTTTAATATTGTATTCATGACGGCTTGTATGAGTTTCTTAACGCCCTGCTGCAAACCAATTTCCCTCAGATGGGATGGTAAACTCGATTATATTCATTTCTACAAGGCAGTGCAGTGAGAAGTCACAAAGCTCACCTTAGAGCCTGTTTCACCTGGAGCCCCGCGACCTCCATCCACTCCTGCTCGGCCCTAAGAGATGCAAAATCCAGGTAAAAATAGGTTCTGCTTCTCAGTACATCGGGGCACAGCCTTGTTTAACACAACATGCAGATACAGAGGTTTTCCAGCTTGGACACCTGCAGTGCTCAAGATATCTCTCACCCTTTTTCCAAGCTTTCCTTTAATTCCAGGAGGGCCCGGAAAGCCACGTGCTCCCTGTGTAAGGAAGCGAGAGAGCCAGACAAATCGAGAAAAAAAAGGTGTAAAAAGGAAAGCCAGAGGACAGAAGGAAATCAATAGTGTAACAAACAGAGTGGTATGACTGAAGCTTGAAGTGAGGTGGAAATAACTTGTGGTCTTACAGAAGGGCCACTGTCTCCGAAGTCTCCTTTGGGCCCAGACGATCCTGGAAGACCCTACAAAAACAAAAAAGCCATTAAAGCATTACATTACATGTCATTTAGCTGCAATTTTGTCCAAAGCGACTTACATTTTTAGAACGCTCAGCATTTATGAGGGGCCACTTTAGGGGTTCAGTATCTTGCTAGGGACATTTAGGCATGCAGATGGGAAAGAGTGGAATTTCGAACCGGCAACCTTCTTGTTGCAGAACACCCGCTCTATCCCCTAGGCCACGCTCTCTCCCTTGCATAACCTGATGAACTCTTCCATCACATTTAGCACCCAAAAAAAAATACAGATGACCTAGGAAATCCTTAAAAAATCGGTTCATTTATTCAACCCTACAGTGATTTTTCTTTTTCTTTTCCATGAATGAGGGCGAATCTATGAGAAACTGAGCATGCATAATGATGAGGCTGGACTGGGGAGAAAGTAGAGCATGTGCCTGGTCAGCCAGAATGGGAAGCTGAGGTCAAAGGTCGCAGGGGCCCTTGAGGTATGATGCAAATTTGGTCAAGGACGGAGGAAAGCCTTACCTGTGGGCCTGATCGCCCTGCGAGACCCATTGCACCTGAAGGTCCCTTCAGTGACAGCTGAAGAAAAAAACAGATTGTTTTAACACTGCACAAGGTTTTTTGGGGGGCTTTTAATATGCAACGAAATGGCAAAGTCACTCATGATATAACACAACAAGATGACAACAAGGTACAGACTTGTGTAACGTGTACCTGGGCCTGTTGCATGATAGCCTGTGCCTGAGCCTCCTGGGGAGACAACACTGGTCCCTTCTGAGAATCACCTCCATACTGGAACTGGAGGCAATGAAAAGGAAGAGTCAGTTCCCATTGCAGGATCTCCCAGTTGTAATGAAGTTCAATCACACAGCCCCCCCTTGTGGCCATGCTACTATACCACACTGGAAAAAGGTGTGTCGTGTGTGTTTGTACAGTGCATGAGCATGAGCATGCATGAGTGGGCGTTAAGGTCTCACTGGTAGCATCAGCAGGGTCCCTGGAGGACCTGGGATCCCATCAACCCCAGCAAGACCAGGACGTCCAGGGGGACCCTGAAAAGAGAGGACAGGGATAAGCATTGGCAAAGAGATCTACTCACCTTTCCTGCAGCAGTGGAAATACAAGAAGAATTGAATGTTAATGCAAACAATTCCTACAGATCTGTGCAAAGCCAGTGTTGGAGCCGACTGTGCAATGACACCCTCTGATACATTATAGGACTGCAATACGCTGTAAATAGTAGTAATAGATATATTACTAATAGAGTGAAGTGGAAAGAGTGATTTACAAAGGAGAACAGACTGGTTGGAGAGGGGTTCATCTTACAGCAAGTTAATGACCTAAAATTGAAAAGAAATAGAAGATCAACACAGTCTCCAGATTCTCTAAATGAGCTGGACATTTCCACTGAGGGAGATAAACTTCGTTTAAATTATAATTTATGTTACAGTTTACATTAAATTCTCCTTTATTAATTTCTGCTATATTCATCATCGCTGCATCTTATTTAAAAAAAATGATCTCTGGGAATAACATGTGTTTGTTATGTGGACTGAATGCGTGGAAAGCATGAATATGATGAACTAGTATGGGGATCTGCAATCATAATCTCTGTAGCGTCCTCATTGGAGTGTGTTCCATTTTGATGACTCACACAAGCATCCCACACACACACACACACACAAAATAAGAAAATTAGGTCAAACATGTCAGAGTCACTATGTGTCCCCGATGTCCAGCAGGTTCAGGTCAGTGAACCAGGGCAAAATGTTTGCACTGATGCAGCTCTGTCCCTCACACAGATCTGTCTCTCACACAGATCTGTCCCTCACACAGATCTGTCCCTCACACAGCTGTGTCCCTCACACGACTCTGTCCCTTACACGGCTCTGTCCCTCTTCGGCTCTGTCCCTCATACAGCTCTGAATTTTCACGTTCAATTAGACCATATCTTAAGCCAAACGCACCAATTCGCCAGGATCTCCTCTTGGTCCTGGAGGTCCTGTTGGTCCAGCTGGGCCGGCCAGCCCCTGTGAAGGACACATTCAAACAAACATTAGCTTAATTTTCAATTAAATGACTATATTCTTGTTATTCTAACCCTGCAAATGCTTGACGATAATCCTCTTTAATTTGCTTAGCTGTATTGGATCCACTACACTTAGTTGCCACTTCGCGTGGGGTTAATAGTATTGAAGTAAACCCCAAAACAAAAATATCATGAAATGATTTCAAGTGTAATTTTGCAGTGCAAGACATTGTAGTACATTATTTTTGGGTTCCTTAAATGAAAACACCACATGTCACATTCTGCCACATCCTTAGCAACTACAGAGAAAATAGTCCCAGTTTCTCGTCCCTACTGTTCTCAGGTAGTGAATAGACTTACCTCTAGCCCTGGTAGACCTGGTGGTCCCTCCACTAGCATACCCTGGAAACAAGCACAAGAGAATGAAACATACATTAGGAGGGTGTTGACCTGTTCTCGTGCTCATAACTAATGCCTCGAGACTATTCATTAAGTGCCTCCAGCAGCTCACCGGTTCAATGATAGCTGGCTCTCCCTTCTGGCCTTTCTCCGCTCTGCGGCCAGCCTGAGGTGGAGAAACAGATAAATAGATGTGGAGCGTTCAAAAAATCAATTGACACGGGCAATTGAAGATGTGACCACGTACTTCATACATGAGATTGCTACAAGATTTACCTCTCCATCCCACGTCTCTGCCCTTTCCCGCTCTGCAAAGTCAAAGCCATCCTCGTATATTTCATACTCCTCATACTCCGACTCTGTGGCGTTCTTGTCATTTTCATATTCGAGAATCTGTGAGGGAACGAAAACTCCTTCAGTCGCAGGTGTAACCAACACGAAAAAAGAAGTGTTGCTGAGGTGAAGACACGTCTTGTATTTGCATTTAACTTACCTCGTAATCTGTAATGTTTGGGCCCCCTGTTACCGTGGAAACCGAGAGATCATCATACAGATGATCATTCTCATCCTCTTCCACCACTGGCCTCTTCACTGGTTTGCTCGCCTGTGAAACAGCACACAGGCTTGAATTAGTTCGGTAACGGCATAAAGGAAAAGGCACATTTTGGAACATTCGATACAAATGTTAGAAAAACTGGTTGATTTTATAGCAATGGGCTGATTATCCAGAACACAGGTTGGCTGGTGTGCGGTTAATCGCATTGCTGGAGTGTGATTAGTTGATGGAAGTCGCTGGATTAACGTGGATACATGGCATAGACGGCAAGAGCCACAGATACAACAAATAATAAACACAAGGGAGAAGTACAGGAACATTCTTGGCTTGTGATTCTGCAAAGTCCAAAATTTATCTTTTTTTTTATAAATATGTCTATATATTCATCACAACAATTCCAAAGGTCTCTGTGCTCAATTATCAGCCTGATGGAACTGTAAACCAAAAACCCTGCCTCCACGTCCACATACATACAGTCTGTACCATGCATACCATGTTTTTCGGAAAACTAGAAGGCATGTATTACTTCACTTTCTACAGAAACACACACTCAGCCAGAAGGCATCAGGTAAAAATCATCATAATTTCTCATTTAGGATGCATTCTCCCTGTTTTCTGGTGGAGAGGTAAAGGAGGTGATGATTAGCATGGTGCTGGTTAGTGTTGGTGCTGGAAAGTGACTGAAGTGGGAGGAAGTGCTCACTACTGTTAGGAGGTATTAGGGGAGTGTTGATTAGAACTGCAGAGCGGGAGGGGTGAGGTAGGGGGGGGCGTCTACAGGCAAACAGGTCTACCTCCTCAGTAACCACTGATTCAGGCAATGCACTGGGCACCACGTTGGGGGCCTCGTTTGAGAAGTCCGGTTCGTGTGTTGGCATCTCCACGAGGTTCTTGTCGAAGACGTCGGCGGGAATGGAAGTTCCTTGGGTGCTTTTGCTTTCTGGCACCTCAGTGGTCTGAAACGGTTCCTGAGATAGATACTCAGGCAGAGTTGTGGACACTTGGAGGATGCCGTCCTCGAGACCCTCCTCCTGGTGTTTCTTCTTTCTGGAGCCCTTCTTGCCCTTGCCTTTGCGTTTGCCTTTCGAGCCCTTGTCTCTCTTCTTTTTGTTCTTTTTGCCTTTCCTGTTCTTTTTGGAGACCTCCTTTGGTTCATCCGGCTCGGCACTTGGCATCAAGGCATCAGACCCAAGTCGGGACTTCTTTTATGAAAAAGGGAGGGGGGGCGCAACATGAGGGCAAAGGTGGAGGGTGGAGGAAACAAATAAACACTGTTGTGAATGAAAATACAAATAAGGAAACAGCCTGACACAGGAATGTAAAGGGCTGCAAACAAATCCTCTGACACCTACTGGGAATCCCACCAGTAAAAGGCTAAAGCAAACATAAAATGAGAAGGAACAAACAAATGTTGGGGGTTAAGCAGAAGTTTGTTTGTGTGGTCAGGGGTCACCAAGACTGATACTACTGAGGTGCTAATTCTTGCAAATACTAGTTCCGGCAAGTGAGCAAATATGGTTGAGTCAGCCTCCAGAGTGATGCCTATTGCATGTCAGTGGTATGAATGGGCCCATGACACTAAAGGCCCAATCTGTGAGGGGCACCAATGATGTGATTTAGATCCACTTGTAAACAAGGTCGGCGTGTGAGGGAGAAGGATGGGAAGTAGGTCAGTGGGCTGACAGATGTTGACATGTTCTGGATTCGGAGCTCATAGCTCAGCTGTAGTTCTGTAGAAGCCAGCTGGATGACGGTCGAAATGGCCTCACACTACCATTAATGGACCCCGCCTGGAGCATTATCAATGTTACACAAACACACGCTCACACGCTCACACAAGTATCCACACATACCATACGAGTGTGTGCATGTGGAATACATGGGAAAATTCATGCAATCAGTATTCTCTGTGTATTTTTCACACAGCCCATGGCCACACACACACACTGACAAACACACACACACACACACATACAAGTCTCACTTCCTTTACATCTCTATCTTTCACAAACCATCAAATAATTGCACAGTAATTCATATCAGTGATTGATTTCAATTTACCTGCACACACCTTGAGGAGGGGAAGAATCACTATATCATGTTTGAGTTATAGTCTCTTGGCTGTGTGTGTGTGTGTGTGTGTGTGTGTGTGTGTGTGTGTGTGTGTGTGTGTGTGTGTGTGTGTGTGTGTGTGTGTGTGTGTGTGTGTGTGTGTGTGTGCGTGTGTGTGTGTGTTTGTGTTCCACTGCTGGCTTCATTTGAAAGAATACATTCGTACTCTTACTTGTACCCTTCTTGGGTGGGCCTGATGGCTGCTCGTAAATGCTGTGATCGACAGTCTCTGGGATACACAGCTCTATTGATATGTCTGCTTGTGCTTCTCACACTGGATGCCTGTTAGGGATCGGCTTCTGTTATCCCAGTTTTGACCAGAGTGAAAGATATGGATGTTCCTCTCATGGCTCAAAACTAATTGTAAGAGAGAATTAATTAATGACAATATCCAGGCATTTCTGCACAAGTAATTCTTGGCAGTTAATAGAGATGATGTACAGCTATGCTTCACCTGTGAAAAGAACAGCACACAATGTTTTCTGGGTGGGTTTATCCAGCAGGCATTGCCTCCTGATGGTGGCACTACTAACCTCCTGCAGGTCGAGGGCTTGGATGTTGTGCGGCAAAGCAGAGTCACAGTCTGGTATGTAGTTTACACAGTAGTCTGCAGCAGCCTGGGCGTCCTCGTCAATCAGCAGTTGTTGAATAACTCCCTGAAATAAAGCAGAGAGCAGACGGAGAGGCAGACAAGTGTCATGTCATTAAGTCAGACGCGCAGCAGAAGCATTGGAGCAGTGACAGAAACATTCAGTTGCTGCTACTGCACAATGAAGCCAGAGGACGCAAGAAGATTAACGTGCATCAATACATAACAAGACCACAGACACTATGACAACCACAGAGCTGGCTGCACACCTCGACAAAAGGCAAGATGATCCCCTACAGTGGCATCCTCAAACTGCCACTGCTGCTACCACCGCTATTGTTTCTGTGTTCCATAACTCAAAGAGGGGCCTGACTGCGTACACAAAACAGTCAAATAGCTCTTTCCCACCTCCTTGTCAGGACCTTTCACTTCCCATCCTGCCCTGCAGGCGTAGCCAGTGTGTATATACAAACACACACAGAGCCGGCGCTGCTGGACCCTGCAGCTCTTGGCCCCCAGCCTCTGTTGGTTTTAGTGGCCTCAACGTCCCTCTTGTCTTCTGTTCCCATTATATCATTACATAATGCTCGGTAAAGCTGAAAGGAATATAGCTGATGAATTGACAATTGATGTATTAGAAAGCTAATATGCTACAAAGCTTTACAAATGTTTTTCTTGTTGTTATATCTCTACGCAAATAAAAATTATAGTTAGTTTACAACAATAATCGTGGCCAAAAACAACTTTTATGAGCATTTTCCTATTTTTATTGATATTTTATCGGTTGGATGTTGATTACAAAATGTGAAATATGTCAAAGACCTTAATTGATGGGGAGAACAACTGTGAGCTGCAGCGCTAATTCTCTCCGAGACACGAGTCAGGAGGTAATTCAATATCAACAAAATGCCGTCAGCCCCATGGCACCGTGTTTGACAAGGTTTAGATTCCATTAGCGATACAAATCTATGTAACTGACGGGCCACTGCAAACATATTGCCGGGTGATATGTTGTCCAGGGACAGCTGGGCAGTGGTTTGTGATAAATTAAGTCAGATGAATTGCTTAATGTTGTGGTAATTATAATCCCATTGTAATCTCTTTAATTAGAATTTAGCAGCCAGAGGTGAAATAAATCATAACATATCGCTTCTCCATTACCAGCCGCCAGATTTATATCTTCTGCTACAGCTCAATCATGTCAACCCAAAGTCTGGATCACAGTACGCAGAACTGTAAACCTATAGAAACAGAATACTCCTTTATGCTACATCAAACACGAAAGCAGTCATTATCCACTTATCTTTTCTTTTTTTTCTTCCTGTTGTGGCACAAAGCCAGAGTCAAGCAAAGGAAAAGATTGCACTCTAAGGTGAGGGAGAACAGGGAGTTAATCCAATCTAATCCAATCTCAATTCAAGATCAAAAGCAACACTTGCATGGAGAAGTTTTCCTGTTTTTCTTGCCTGGCAGGGGCTCTCTGTGGAGTAAAGTGTTGCCCAAAAACCAATGTGTGCTTTGCCACACTCCATCTAGGACGGGGCACAGACATCTGAAGAGGACAAGAGGATCCTGCGTGAGGTCACACGCGGCTCACACCCAGCGACCTCTCGACCTTTCGTACTGAAGCGTAGATTGCATTCGCTCGAGTAAGAAAAACATCTGCTCTGTTTTTCTTAATTAATGAGATCCCTCTAAGTCTTTGTCCTCTCTATCAGAACAAGCCCTAAATCCTGAGGTGCCTGTACGAAGCCGACAAACTAATAATAGTGTCATCTATCTAATAATTCAAGAAGTCTGTCTGATTGATCATGTGTTCTACGTCCTCAGACAACAGGAACCAGTGTTTTCCCAGTAAATAGCACGATTGGATAAAAATCAACACCAGTTCCACTCAAATGCTAGGCTCTGTATCGGCGGTTGTTATATCAAACTCCATCGACTTATCTGGACTTTGGATGCCCCACACAAACATGGATGTGTACTTTCCTCTGAACCACAATGTGTTTCACAAATGTTTCTGACCGCGAGTAGCCAGAACTTTAGCAATACCACAAGCAAAAGAAGTTGACCCGATCCAAACAGGCAAGTTTCGGTCAGGCAACAACAACAAGTATCTCTAAATGTCTCAGACCCAGGACAAACTTAAACTGAATCAAGCTAGGCAGGCAGGACACGTTGGATTTGATGCTCTCCCAGTTAGCCAAATGAGGGTTTCTCCTGCGATTCTGAGGTCGTCTGTCATGTCTTGTGTGAGTCACACATTCATGTGGGGGAAGGAGCAGCTGGAAATTTCCAGCAAACAAACTTTCCTGTACTGTACTTGAATGGCCCATTAAAGCTCCCCATTTACCTAAAGTGCAACAGATTCTCACAACCGAAAACATACGAACGCCACCAGATATAAATCATTACCTGGACTAAACATGACTTAAACAGACCAGAACGGATTTGATGTGTTTCTGTGCTTTGTGTGATAAAGCCATGGGGTTGCAAAGCGTTACAATAAAGAAGCTCTTTAATGATACGCTTGACAAGTCATGGTTTCAACATGCGCCCAAAAGTGAGCCAAAAAGCATTTCTCATTTCCAGCACTAATCGAGACAGAATTTCCTAACAAATAAACACGGGGCTGGATCTTATCGAAGCCGACTGTGTGTTGGAGGCACATGCGCGGGGCACTCGGCAGCCAAGAAGGAGCACAACCAGACTTGTGGACAGTTTGATGTTTGCTTTACTGTGAATGCAAGCAGATTGTTGTGTTTGAATACTAAACTCCTGTAGCCATCCGTAGGCAATCTGGAAGCAATAAAGACATTAGTGGCTTGACCACAGTCCCTGTGCTCCCACGCCGAGCTCCCACGCTGGGAGAACTGGGCCGGAACACTGGCCTCCTCCCCAAGAACCAGGGCCTGGGAACAGGGGCCCAGAGGTCAGCCTAATGTCTCTCTCGTCCCCTGGTACCAACCTAACCCGATGCATACCAGACTGATGCTGATACATACTCGCTGCTATGAATAGATACATGAACACATTGAAATTCATCGCATGTATCAAAGAGAAATCTAAAACAGAAGAATTAATTTGAGTCATTTGACATGATATGTTAGGTCTCTATTCTAGTTTAATTTGAAGGCAAACTTTTCCACATTAAGTGCACGGACTAAAGGATGGAACTGATCAACAGAGAGTCTCAAGGGTCTTACTCAGCACACTCAACACTGTATCATCATTATCGTCATCATAACTCTCCACATACGATGATGTATAAGGGCATGGGAGTGTGTTTGGAGTTTGGCCAAAGAATAAATGTTCTCCATCGCTTCTGAAGAGGGGAATTTATAGATCCCACAAGGAGACACATTTCTTAACTAAAGTGGGATATAAAGGAATCCCGAAACTGAATAGTCTGTCAGTGTCCGACAGACAACATGGGAGTGGCAACTGGGGTTAAGTTAGGGCACAGGGAGGGTAAAATGAATGTGTGGGCTGGGTAGGGGGTTACTTATTCACAAAATAGGTAGGTGTTCACCTGTCAGAGCCAAGGACATCTGGTTTCCACAGGGGAAAGTGGAAAGGGCTGGGGTTTCTGTCTGTGCCGATAGGGCGTGATAACAACCCTCCCACTGCACTTTGTTCAACTTTAACTACAGTATGTTCCCTTCTTTCAGGCTGTGGAATATTCTTGGGACATTGAGGGGAAAGGGTGCAGAGGAGGTTTCATTTCTCTGAACATGCCTTTACACCTTTTATACCTGGATCTATATTCCATTCTCTGTCTTGTCTCAGTGCTGATCAGGCACAGAGCCCCGAGCACATAGCAGTGGAAGGGGCTCGAGCGGATTCAGAGTGGAGCCTCATTGGGAATGACAATGGAGCAGGGGTTGCATATTGTCATGGGAAGCCCGGCGAATGACTTTTGACAACAAAGGTTATGCACTGGAAAAAAAAAAGAAACGAGGCATTGGCATCCCTCCCAGAGTTTGGATGAAATCTTGGTCTCCTGTGTTTTCGCTGCATATTGATATGTGTGTCTACACAGACACCCAGGCTTTAAAGGAATTCAATGATAAAAGTGTTTCGGGTAGAATGCAATTTGGAATGAGCAAAACTAGAATTGTATCTGTCCCCTGCAACTGCTATTGATTTGAAAAAGCTCAATGTTTGCCGCAACAAGAAGCAAGTATTTCTCCTGCAGGAGCTTTGACCATCACGAGATGAGACAGGACCAAACGTGTGTGTTAACCCCCAAATGCACAGATGGACGTTCTGACTTGTATCAACACATCCGCAGCCAACCGATCAAAAAATGTCAAAGAGAAAGTGTCATTTCTCAGCTTTGCCTTGTCAATGAAAGGTGACAAGGTCGAGCATGTCTGGTCATGAACAACAAGCCCCTCCCCCCCACTGCTTGTCCAAAACTTATTTTCCTCTGCACCACTTAATTCCTGCGGCATATTGATTGACAGAAGACCCCCGGTCACCTCATGGCCTGGGGTGTTTCACTAAGTAGCTTTAAAGATAGGGGAGGGAAATTCCACAGCCTCAAATACATTGCACAAATCACATCCCCCCACTTGATTGACAATTTAACGCATACAGGGAACTTGTATTTCCTGTGTATTTTTAAACACATTTCTCCAAAATGAGGCCTTATAATCTATGTTTGGAGCATTTTAGATTTGATAGGAATTAGAATCAAAGTGGATATGAACACGCCTTAACAAGCGGTGCTGCATGGAGAGGTTTTCCAATCTGTCTGATCAAAATACTCATCACTTTACTCAACTGGCCGTGGAAATGTTCAAGTCAGCAGCAGCACAGATAAGATCCACTTAATTTGGTTAAAGGACAAGTCTGTATAGAGACTGGAAAATAATAAGAGGAGGAGGAAAAGTCACAAAAATTTAATCATGGTAAGTAAGACGTCCCCCTATAAAGATCCCGGTCAGGGCTTTGGTCCACTGTTTGCATCTGATGTGGTTAGTTTTGGTTTCATGTTGTAATTTACGGAGACTTTTGTAAGAGATACCTACATCCTGTCGTCATGACCAACATGAGCTGCATCTACCTACACTTGAGATTTGAGATGCGAGCAGTTTGGTTAATGTAATCACTTCAAAATCACATTTTTGAATACAGTGCCTCGAGAAAAAGTTGTAGTTTTCGGTTTGAATGGAAAATTGAATCAACTGATTACTACCAGCAGGACGAACATCCCCATCACAGTACATCAACGGAAGCGAAGACTACTGGCAATCCAGCAAGCCCCTTCCTTTGCTTTTTGTTCCAATGATTAATGCTGCCTTGAACTTCTGCATCAGTCGAAAAGTCCGAACCATCCAGAAAAGGGTTTTTCACAAAGAAAACCACGATTCATTTGATCCTCACCGAGACCATCTCTTCTGGTGGGTCTACGTTTTGGCCCTTTGGTATGAACCATCATCCGAAGCACCATGGTTTGATTCGGACTATACTGGAAACTCAGAAGGTCTGAACCAAACAAGGCAGGTGTGAAAGAACCCTCAAATGAGTCTGCATTACCCGAGGGAAAGTCTGCCATGGTTTCACATACATACGAGATCCACACTTTTACATAATACTCTCCTTTAGATCCATTTGCTTTACTCAACACAGACATGCACAAAAACAAAACGTTGATTAGATCCAGCCACATATGACCACAGAACATGATTAATTAATTGTTATACTAATCAACAGTCCAACTGGACCTGCTGAAATTCAAATGAAACACAGTGAAGAATATCCGATAGCAGACACCTGACTCTGCGTTTTCAGGGGCTCCTGCACTTTGATGATGTCGTACCTCGAATACGCCTTCGTCCAGCAGCCGTGTTCCGAACACAGTGACGCCCTCTGTGCTGACGACAGCATTGTCCCCTCGCAGCAGATCCAGGGTCTCCACCTTCTGGCAGTCCAAGTAGAGGGTCACAGACTTGCCCTGCACGCTGTAGGCTATCCTGTGCCATCTGAGTGAGAAAGACAGAGCAGGGACGTGCAGTTAGGAAAACATAGTTGTGTCTGAATATAAGTCTGCATCAGGGAGTCGTTTCCATCTCTGGTATCCTCCTGTCCACATGCTGAAATGTCCTTGGGCAAAATACAGACCCCCAAATTACCCCCGAAGGTTTGTATCATCAGTGTGTGTGTGTGTGTGTGTGTGTGTGTGTGTGTGTGTGTGTGTGTTAATGGGATGTAGTTTTAAATCCCAATGAGACTTGACACGTTAGACATGTTATATCAGTTACCATTCACCAGCAGAGTCAGTAATGCAAAGAAAGAGCTGTTTCATGCTCGTTGCAAGTGCAGCAAATCAGGATTGGTTTTCAGTCCCAGACTGTGAAGGACTGATTTCCCTAACTCCCCTGATCAGGTCAAATCACTGCAGCAACCACTTCACAACCATCTTACTCCCTTTAAGGTCACTAAAGTCCAAGCACACACTGTGAGCCGTATGAATCAGACTGCAGACGGTAGGCCTGCTTAAATATTGTAAGACACAGGAAAGTTATAAATGCATAGAGCAGCAGAATCTGAACTAGTGACTGCGCACTCCAGATCCAGTGTGTTGTCGAAATCAGCCGAAGGGTCAGATGTTGGATTAATACTGGGTTGAATGTAGATAGAGGCCCTCAAACTATACCCACTTTCCATCGGCGAGGTTGATCTTCTTGAAGATGGGGTACATCTCTGGCGGTGGCTGCCCACGTTGGTCCTCGTAAAGGAAGACGGGTGAACGGCCCACCTCGAGCCCCAGCTGCTGCACCCCTTGGTCATCGTACACCGAGAGCAGGAAGAACTGGGAGCCCTTTGTAGCTCGCACCGTGGCCATCAAGGAGAAGGCCTCAGGGAATTGGGAATCTGGAAGAAAAGTGGAGGCGTTGTAAAGTCAGACAAGAGAGAGCGCAGCAGGGGGGCAGCCATTTTTGTGTTGTATGCGGTCTAGCAGGGAAAGAAAATGTCTACTACCAGGGAAGAGCTGTTTGGTGGGAGCGCTGAGCTGGATCTTTTTGTCTATCTTGTAGGCCAGGTCCGTCTCCTCCATGCCCCTCCTGCTGGTGCACAGACCGGCCTCCAGCGACACCCCCTCCATGTTCTCTGACAGCTCCAGCACTCGCAGAACATCAATGGGATCAGCTGGGAATGGAAACAAAAAGCAAAGAGGAAAGAATTAACCATCTGCACGTGGATAGAGAGCAGATCAGAGAACTGCAGCGTTTCTACTTTTGTGCTCACAGGAAAACCTTTATCGAATAAGATCATATCCTGTTTTCTGTTTGTTCATTTTTCTCGCGTTGTATGAAAAACTGTTGACAGCATGGAGATTGTGGCAGATGGCCACGGCACACTTTTAGTCATCTCAGACTCGCAGTAAAATTCTGCCAGTGTGACAGCACTTGTTTGTCTGGCTCAGTTAAGTGCTGGTTGTTACCGGGCTGAAGAGCAGGGTTTATCGCGGCTCAAAGCGTGCTCTTAAAGCGAGGGAGGCTTCCTGCTTCCTCGGGGTCGGAAGAGACGAGCTCCTCTGAGATGTGGCGGCAGGTGGCCAGACTTCTGTGGGTGTTATTAGAGGACAGTGGTGTAGGGGCCCAGCACATAATCCTGCAGCGGCACACCTGACAGCTGACACCTGCACACTGCTCACCCTGCGCCAGGGATCGGCAGCATGTCTGCATTGCATTTATCACAGTTTCATTACTTTACGGGCAAACATATGCACATTCGCGCTGCAAAGATCCAACTACTTTGTAGGGAACTTTCAAAACTGAGGGTTTTGTCGTTGGATTTGTTCCCCATGCAGCTGACTTTGTTTCAGCTTTTTTCTCAATGTGCATGGAAATATCTGCAAACAAGACAAAAGGATATTTGTATTTTTTAGGGGAAACCAAAATTGAGTTTTTGTTGTAGAGATACATTGTCATTGTCAATTTATGCCCATTTGCAATGAGCACAGCAATTGTTATTGTTAGATGTGACGTTTCTTCCAGTGCCGAGTCTCTTTTCATTACCCCGGGTTTTATTCGCAGTCTGCCGGTCATGTTATTAGATGTTCTGGTGATAAAGCACTGCCAGGAGCATTGGGCAAGATCGGAGCTTTGTGTGCAGCCAGTCTCCCAGCAGCTGCTACAGAGAGCCTGTTTGGAGCAACTCAGCACTTAGCATTCCAGGCATCTGAAATGAGGATCCTAAACCCAAATTACTGTAGCTCTCGCCGCTCATATAGAGCTCGCCTTTTATTCTCCTCGTTAATTAAACATGTGGAGGCAGTTTACCGTCTCCCGCATGTTGACGGCAAACACCATGTAGCATTTTATGGCATTATTCACTTGCATGGCAGAGGCCGTTTGTTCCGAGCAGCTTTGGAGAGCTTGGCCTCTCAGTAACCGAGCATGGCAATGGGGCTGTAAATAGGTTAATCTGTGAATTACAGTCAGGCTCCAACATCGGAAAACATTAGGTGCAGATCTAAAGGTATTTAAGACCTCAGGGCTTGAATTTAGAATTTATAAAGAGCCATAAACAAACAGCGTCAGTTGAATAATTGCAGAGGCTGCCGGGCTTCCAACAACTAAAACCTCCGACTGTGCACAAATGGCACCAATAAAAGTTCACCCACACACACGTTAATTTAAGATAACTATAATAATAACTTTCAAATCTGCCATCATGACAGTGAACTGAAAACTAAATAGGAAAGGATAAGAAATCTCGATTGAGTTTAACAGTCCACTGATCCACACTTAGGATAAGAATAAAGACTCTAACATTGTTTTCGATTATAGTAGGGCTGTACCAGATAAAAAAAAATGGCTCTTGTTGTGCACTTTGTTCTACTATTTATTTCATTGGGCTGCAAATTTATCTTTTTCATCATCTGGTTGGCACCTTTCCACATGGCACAGCTGCGGGCGGGAGATGTGCAAGCAGGTAACAGGAACAAACGGGGAGGAGAGGGAACGTGACACAGGAGAAGGGCTCTGACCGGCCTAGACAAAGAGGAGGGGCTGCTTCTGTCTCACGGTCGTGGTTTAAGTCTGACAAAGACAGAGCTGTACTTCGTTATGCTCACTGTTATAATATTGCACAGGCCTGTTGTACCTTGTGTCTGCACGAAAGATCAAGAATGATTCATGCTCAATGTAACATGGCTAATGACCCCGTTTCACAAGTGTATTATTTTCAAGAGTCTCTTTTCGTTCCTTGGGGCTAATGAATGAAAATAATTTGACAGTGCTGGTACACTTGGTCAATAATGGGAAGTGGGTTGCAACAAACACACCTTCATGACATTTACTTAACTTGAGAGCTGCATCATTGAATGCCCCCATCAGGCTCCCCCTTCAAAAGCAGAACAGACAAAGACACGTCGGGCCTGTCTTTTGAGAGTTTACTTTGCATTTCACATCATGTCTGGGTCCTAATCCTTAAATTTTGTATTTAATTGAATTGGTGGGAGCGTCTCGGCCTTTATCTGATCCTATGTGAGCTCATAGTGTCTTTGTTGTGGCCTCATTTCGATTCCCAACTGATATCACTCAAACTCAATTTCCTTTGGGTTAGAAAAAGTTCTATCCCAAAGCTCTCTCTCTCTCTCCCTCGCTCCATCGATCTACTGTATCTACCTTGTTCTTGCTCTATCCCTCATACTCATGCACAATGAGGAAGGCAGGTCACAGCGCAATTATGTTTGGAACCGTCTGAATATCTTTTTCTAAATTAAAGCAACATTGGTCTAATTACACATGATTCTTGGGTTTCTGTCAACCCATCCAGAGCAGCACCTGACAAAATTGCCCTTAAAAAAAAAGAACACAATTAACTGTTCAATTTCATTGCTTAATAGTAACTAATCCAGAGATCTACATAAAATCTAGGGTTAGTGCTTCTGCCTGAGCCACCACTTGTTTTAAAGATAATTGTGAACATAGTGCAGATTTGTCCTCGCAGGAGACTTTCGACCTCTGACACTTTCAAGACAACAGAAATCAGAGTCAAAATGTGCAACAATGGCCCCTGGGAGAAAATGCAGCAGAAGATTCTCCCAAAAAAAGAAACAGCTTTCACAATAATCTGTCAGTTAAACGTGCAGGGAAAGAACAGGAATGCCACACCCAAGTGTGTAAAATAAACTGTTGAGGGATATGTTTGGCAAGTCGATTCACAGAAATGTGGAAAAACCCTGTACTGGACCTAAAAAAGGTTTGCAACCCTCATAGCTTCTGCAGCATAACAAACTACTTGAAAACAAGAATGACCCAAATAAAATGCAAACAACTTTCCGTGGAATATCCCCTTTAGGACAAAACACCCCCGTTTCCAGCGTCAAGAGGACTACCCCGGGCTAGTGGCAGGTTGCCATGTGCAGTCCGGATCAATGCAGCATTCAATAAAATAAAGTCATCTATTCCCTGCTTTGGATTAATTTATCTCACCTTGAGTTGTGCCAGTTCTTGCAGTTTCTTTACCTAACCTGCAGCACTGACTGTTTGAGCAGGCTTTGCTTGCATTTCATTAGGCTCCATGGTGTCCTCACCTCACCTCTAAATTATGATACAGCTGAGGAAACTTTGGAAAGACAAGATGGGTTTGGGAATCAATAGAACAAATGGTCGAAATAGCATCGTACAATCTCCAAGAACTGATTTTCCCGATCTTTCGCCAAAATGTCAAAGTGGAGCAATTTTACAGACATCCAGCAATTTTTGGAGGACAGTTGTAGCTAATTCAAACTGAACAGCATTTGATCACTGTGCAGATACATAATAACACACAAAACACATGCACATTCTCGATGGATGACATTTCTTAAATGTTCTTTCTCTTGTTCCTGTGCTCTTCCCTGTGAGACATCCACATCTGCCCGGCAACAATGTTGTAGTGTCCACAGTTTCCCTGACAATGGAGAGCAGAGCTCACCGCCGCACAGATCTCGCTCTGTGCCCTGGAAATGCCACCACACAGTCTGCATCTGTGGATGTTCCCCGGCTGGGTGACACTTGACACAGTCTCTCCATGCCCTGCGGGTATACAGCTCAGCACCACATCAGTCATACATGCGCATAATGTGTTCTTTCCACACCAAATGTCCGTGAAGACATTGTGTATGACTCACACCACCTACACTCCCAGCTCAGCCTGAAAGTACCCCTCGCACGCACACACACACACACACACACACACACACTGACACTCACATACACAATACTACACTGTCTAAAACTATTGCGCCTGGGAACAGGGGAATTTTAACAAAAAGTGAGGCCAAAATGAATCTGGGCAATGAGAATTTCCCATGATATCTTAGACAACGCCTGAGATGAGTGGAAGAAAATAACTGGTGTTTAAAATTTCTGTTTGGACGTATGCATTAATCTTCTAATCTAGAAATGTACGGATGTATATTTTTGCTGTTAAAATTTCTTTCTTCGGGAAATATTTAAATAGTGACGAGCCGGAGAACAGATGGTGATTAATTATTAAAGATGGAAATGAAATTCGGCGACAGATCCAGCGGAAGTGATCGAATGAACACTTTTTCTCCCAGGCTCCTCGAAGAATAGCCTTAATCTAATTAGCAGTGGGGGTGACCTTTAGTCTGGGTCACCGCTGTGTGTGGGATGGAAACACTATGAGGCGAGGAGAGATAATACACCCTCTGAAGAGATGAGGGTTTGCCAACTCGGTTTATATGTAGCCCCATTATATAACCTGCAGGGGGGGGACGCCACTTTGAACTTGAGCCCTTGTCACAATTTCTCTCTCTATTATCACTTGTTAACAAAGGTTATTAAAGCAAACAAGTAAACATATAAACAAAAACAAAACAAAAAATTAATCCATTGCATCATTGAGACTGAGGTATTTGTGGGGCTGGGAGAATGGGAACTAGGAGGCAGCGATGTTTATCTCCCTGACTGTGCCTTGTGGTGAAGTCTGCTTCCACTCAGAGCTGAGGAGCAAGTCAAGTCAGCGGCTGTGCAGATGATTGCTGGGAATGTTTCATAACCTATTCTGAGTGGTTTTCTGAGAGGTTATGGGTTATAAAGTCATCAATATCGTTGGGACACAGTGATGATGAAAGCAATCCAATGCTCCCACAGATAAGTATAACCGTTAAGCATGTAGCCTGCAATACCAAATGATTCATATTCATATGGTCGTGCTCTCAGGCCTGTTTGGCACGAGAAGATCCAAGATAACCAACGACGATATAGACAAAATGATTTGGAAATAAAAGGGCAGTACAGTTTTAATTCTGAACTGCACAGAGAGGGCGGAGGAGAGGGTTGGGCCTGATCTGACCCCAAACAGGAAATATTCAAGATGCCAACAACACAGCGGAAAACCATCCTGTAGGAGCATTCATAGCACTGTCATTGGATCTGAACAAGTGACGTGGTGGAACAGAGCACAACACGTGTTGGCCATGTTTTCCCTCTTCTTATTACTACAACATGCATGCTCTATAAATAAGATTGAGAATATCCTACAGACACACCGAGCAGTTGACACAATGTGCAAACACTTGGCGACAATGGAGAGAGGAAAAAATAAATCCTCGATTCGGGTGGAATGCGGCTACACGATTCCTTCCAATTCACACCAGCACCACATTCTTCAATTCTTCTGTGCTCATGTTTGTTCACAGCAGGCATGACGGACAGGCCAAAAAGCTGCTCGGCCCATGGAGAAAACACCTGGCCCTCAAGGCCTCTAAACTGGGCAGGCGCTACACACACAAACACACACATTTTCTCCTTCTATACTTACGAGGACGTGCAGAAATCCTGCTTCCTAACCGTAATCTCCACATGCATGCCTCACAGTGGCCATTAACCTTGCCTGACCCAATTTTTCCTAATCACTAAACTCCCCTTGAAGAGGTGGAGGAGGTTGTGCAATGTCCCCGACGCTGGGGGATACTGTCTCATCCCTTCGTCCTTTGGAGGATACCAGCTCCACGTACACATGGGACACGCCACCACAGCATACACAAACACAGGTGCACGGATGCAGTTTTCGTAAGCACATGCGCGTTTTCCCCCCTCTGGCATGCAGGATTACACAAATAGAACAATGCCAGCGTCCACATGACCGATCCCATTCACGTTTCAACCCAAAGCCACCACTTACTCTCTGAGATATCATAACACTAAAGCAGCTATTATGGAATATTAACACAAGAGCGGCCCAAAATCAAACACCACATATCACACACAAGCGCCATGCAAAGCTAATTTATACAAGCAGGGACATATTGGTGGGCTTCGTTTCTCTCTCACACCGGTTCAGTGAAATAGAAATATGAGCGGGGTCATGAAGGGCCAGCCAAAATTGCTTTGCTATAGGAACGCAGGATAATGTGACCTCCCCCGAGGTGTGAATAAGATGGACAAGTGTGATAAAACTTAAGTGAAGCTCATAAACTGGGATAAAGAGGCATATGACATATAGGAGGACATGCAAAGAAGCCAGCCCCTCTGATGTCGGCTCATTGCCATTCTACAGGAGGCATCTCCAGCTCGTCCCTCAGATGGCTGCTTGGAGCATCCAGCGATCAGAAGCGCCGAGCCATAGAAGCCCGAGGGCAAGGGAGTGAGCCAGTTTCTGGTTGCCAGATGTGTGCTGAATACTATAGATTGCTGTTCAGGCCCCTTGAAGTGTTTAAGCATAATTTTTACATATTAAAGACTTGGGGGAATTCCAAACAGTTTGCCTCGTCAAAACGTCTGACAAGCGGTTTGATGTGACACTTGCAGCATCAGCAGCCGGGGACAGACTTGAGGCTCGTCTGATGTTTAACGTTTTCCATCAGAAAAACACAAAACTCACAGAACAGAGGAAGCCTCTGGAGCTGTAACGGGCATTAAACTCCCGTCTATTTCCCCTGCTCAATTCAGCTGCCTTTTTTCATTTGCCACTAATTTGTTGCAGGATCAAAAGCGAGCGAGGCGTGCCGTCCTCCTTGGGGAGTCTGGTGCAGGATTGGCAAGGAAGCTGGATCAAACGGGACACAGTCAGGGGGCTGTATGCACGATTTCTCCTCTGTCATAGAACCAGTGAAGGATTAAGGCACAAGCAGGAGGAGGGAGATGATCTCAATGAAGAGATCGGGCATTTAATGTAAAAACAAACACTCCTTATTCCCCGACTTTGAATTGAACAGAAGAAAAGCAAAGAAAGAAAAAGAAAAGCGAACACAAATGTGTTGAGGCAAAAGAACAGAGGATTCTAAATGAATCTTACTGTGGACGTGGGCAAGAATGTCTCACTTCCTGTCAGCAAACATGACTACAAAGTGTTCTCACATCTCTCTCAAACACACACAGAAAGCATATGGGAAAACATTCTTTCACTGTAATACACACACACACACACACACACACACATGCACAAAAATAGTCAGACTCAGAGGCCCAAACACATTATCAGCCACATACAGATGTCTGCCATATCAACACCACCACATGTCCCATGCAATTTTAAATCATCCCAGCCCCACACTTCACAGGCCGTCATTAGAGAGCACTGGACACCACAGCAGCCGTCTGCGCCACTTGAATATATGTGTCTCACTTCCTCCAGCCTGATGGTTTTCAACAGCTCCCGCCAGTCGTGAAGTGGGTGCACGTGGGTGTAGTTGCGAATGAAAATGGGACATCTTAACCACTTCTGGTGACCGGGGGGTAAAACGGGCAAGACACGCCGCTCCATCAGGGAGAATCTAAACTGCTGCACCTGCAGGGAAATAGTCTGGGGCCGGTGGGAGACACTCAGGACATGGCCACAGGGCATGGAGGCCTGAGTGGGCGACAGATAGCATTTGATGCCAAATGACATATGCAAGCTGAGTATCGAGGGAACGGTTGAACTTTCAGAAAAAGCCTGGAAGAGCAGCGAATGTGGAAACATGCAGGATACTGTGACTGATAGTTGAGGACAGATAATTGATAAATGTGTCACTTCTGTCCCAAACGCACACTAAAGAATGACCCGGAGCTTGCAACAAAGCATGCGAAATATTTCAGTGTACCAGAATAATCATAACTAAGCACCTTCACTCAAAAGGCCTGTGTGTGCAGAGGGCACATTAAACAGATCCATGACAGGAATTTTAATCTACTCAGTTCCCTCAGTGTTTGGCCGCTTCGCCTCTTTCTCAAGCCAACGCTAAACCTCTTCACAGTAAACCGACGCCGGTCACAAGCAAACTCGAAACATGACATCATACATCTCCTGAGGTGGCCGCGAGTCTCCCTGCACACCTGACCCCTGCACCGAGACAGCCACGTCCAACCACTGCACATGTTTTATTCCAAAAAATGTGCCTTCTGTGCAATTACACAAATAATCGATATGCATGCATGTTTGAGGAAATGTGCTGATACATGAGTGCAAATCGTCTGCAAACCTTTGACACTTTTTGGACAACTTCTAAAAGACAGTTTGAGCCCGAGGTGGCTGGTTTCAGCCGCAGCCTGGAGCGACTCTGTGGGGCCAGTTCAGGCTCCAGCAGCATCCCCTCCACATCCACATTGTGAGCCATCCACACACACACACACAGGAACGCACACAAGCACACACCACGATCCACAGTGAAGCATGAAAGACAGAGTATAGGTATTTTTTTTGTTCTAATAACTTCATATGCTCGGGGGCCAAGTGATTCGGAGCGTCTGAACAAACTGTATAAACCTCAGGGAAAGAGTGTTACAGAATTCACTGCAGGGACTTAATGTAACATAATTAAAGTTATTTCACTACAGTTTTTCATCGGGATACTTTACCAGCTTGTGTCGTGGTGACATGGAGCAGGATGAAAACAAATAGCGATATTCTCCTGCGCGACCTGGTCCTTATTAAATGTTCCATCCTTGCACGCGCAGACCCCCCCTCCTCTGCTCTGCCTCCGCAAACACAAAGTTCTACCCAGCACAAGCTCTATCTGCGGGAACTATACGCTGCCATATGCGCAGAGGGAAAAACGGAGTGAAGCCAGTCTGTAGTTCCACTCGCTTGGTTGTTGGAGAAGTTTTTTGTTGTTGTGGTGGCTCCTCTCAGTATCGCTCTGTCCCCTCTCATTCAATTTCTCCCTCTCACCATCACTCCCTCCCTCTTCTCTCCACCTCCTCCGCCTCTCCCCTCCCATATGACGGCGTCCCGGGACGCATGGATGAGCGCGCAGAAGTCTCCGTCATAAATCAACTTTTATTACGCGCGTTAATTTGTTAGGTCTCCCTGCGTGGGAATGGTCATTACGCGCTGAAGTGGTGCGCGCACAGGGCGCACTGTTACCTGTTTGTCACTCTCTCCTGGTTTTTGCAGATGGAGCCAGTGGAGGCGACTTTATTATCTACAGAGTAACACAGTGGTTCAGTTCGATGCAGGGTGTTTACTGCACGATCATAACTTTCCTTTTCTCGCGGCACTTTACATAGTAACCTTACAAATTAAAGAGAAATCCAACAGTTCCCACAACATGGAAGTTCATTGGCGACTGTGCAGAGAAAAAACTCTCTAACTGGAAATTTACCTCTGGCTGAACCAGACTCGGACATCTGCCTTGACCGGTTGGCCTATGATGATGATGATGATGATGATGATGAAGATGCAAAACATGCCACATATCTCTGCACTCGATTCAGAGCATTTGACCCTTGACTCCATGTTCATTTTTAACCTGACAGTGAAAAAAGAGGTTTGACTCAATCACGCAGAGCTGGATGAAGGTATCCGAGCTTGGAACTTCACAGCAGCAGCCAAGCCAACATACTTCAGGATCACCTCTGACCGGTTCGATGAGTGAGGGTTTTTCTTTTTGCCGACCAGGGCAGGTCTGGAGTCTAATGTCAAACTGGCATTTGCAGCAGTGTTTCTGTGATACTTGTTCAGGCTGGACCTGCCGCTGGAGGCTGAGTCTTCCCAGGTTAGAGGTCGCTGACTGCTGACTGCGCAGGGCTGCCCTGCCCAAAGTTCAGAGGCGGATACACCTGGCTAAAAAACATCATTTAAAACAGCAACATTTAATTAATAATAAATCAACTTCAATTTGAGTGTGCACCCCCCTTCTAAAGGTCTTTGTTGTCTGGCAAACCACCAGACAATAAAAATATATGAGTGTTTTCACAAAAGAGACATATATTGATCTCCTCATCAAAATATGTATAAAAAATACATTTTAGAGTGCTTCTCCATTTTGAAACAAACATTGTCTAGCACAAGGGCTTAGGTTTGGTTTTGTACATTGGTTTTGTCAGATTCGCTATGTGTGCACCAAATGTGCTCATAATTTACAAATCTCAGCTGAGATTCTGGAGATCTATCCTTCCCTCATTTTGTGTATTTAGGTGACACCTCTCCAGAGTTTTATGGATGTGCCACAGCAATGCTTAAACTTTCTGTAAGGTTTGCCAAAAATACGTTATTCTGGGGTTCATTTTGCTTTCAGCTCCTGAACTTAAAGAAAGACCTTTTACTATTGGGCATCAAAGCTCAGGCTGCTGCTGACTATGCCTGACATCATATCTCTAGTCTGGAGTTAATTTTCTTTAATAAGACTGTTTATGTCTTATTGACCCACTAAGAACCCTGCTCTTGATCCACTCATGAAAAGGAATGGAGGCATTAAATAAAAATATAGTGTAATTTCTTAATCTAATTTAAGATAGCATAAATGTTTGGATTGATAACATAATGATCTTACTACAATCACAAATAGAAACACTGAAATTTACCCCATGAAAATCTACTGAGCGTTTCTTTCTGGGAACACTCTTTGACGTTTTAAATTCTGTGACATCTTAAACCTTTAAACTATGAATATTGAGCGTTTACGAGCATTTGATCGCCTGTGAAGGCTGAATCTAATCCTGCCAGTAGCCTAACAGATTCTGAGAAGACTTTGGTATTCAGTTCAAACATGCTCTAAGACAGGACTTGTGAAGACTTTGTCTAATTGGAAAATTACCAAAGATAAGGTTTGTGGAGTCCAAGTTACAACAGGCCTTTGGAAGTGAGAGCTGGAACCAAATGTCTCAAGCTAGAATTGTCTCAACCCGAACGAGGAAGGAGAAAAACATTCATTTAAAGGTCACAGTGCTCTCTCTTTTTGTATCCAGAGATGCTGCTCCATGTTCTTTTTGGCCCAACCCGACTCCGCACCACAAAATATTAGACACTAACCACCACTGATCCACAGAGAGTTGCAATGTGAATCCCCAACATCTGCTGATGCTTCTTCACAGTAAAAAAAACAGTGTCAAAAGTTTGGGGTCGACAACATGAAAAGAAAAATCTCCTTTCAAATTCATCAAAAATAAAAAGCTCTCGAATGACAAAAGATACATTATCTGAGCCTCAAAAGCAGTGATCGCTGGGAGACTGATAGAAAGGCCCAGAGAAAGGGAGATAAACAGGGGTTCAACAGAAACGTCCAGATAACTGGACAGATTGAGGTTGATCTGGTAGGTAAACAATGGACCCCCTGACCTCCCACCATCTCCCTCCTCAGTACCAGCTTAGCCTGCCTGAGTCAGGGCCACATTCCTTGCAGCTTTTAGCAGATAGTTGCTAAGAGTCCAGTGGGTAGTCTGAGCTCTGGGTGAGAAATAGTTCCAGAGCGTGTGCTGTGTACCTTTGTCCAACTGCAGGACCTGTACAATGTACTATAGTTCTTTAAAACACACAATGAACTAGAACTGGCACTGAGTAGAGCACATACCTCTACCAAGGCCCAAAGAAAACCACATTTAGATTTTCAATTGATTTATTCTGTTTTACGCACACTCTCCTAAACATGCCAGATTTCATTATTCTTGTGAAATAAAGGTCAATGTTCAAAAATGACATATCTCGCAATTTTAAAGAGAGTGATAACAAATATCCCTATATTCCTTGATCCGGATCAGCACCAAAATGGAATGGGGTTCTCCCTGAGCCACACTGCATCCCTCCTGTGTTGTTTGTGTAATCCTGCTAACTAACAAATACACAAACGCAGATGAAAACTTTAGAGAAATCACGTTTCTAATGAACTACTAGGTTTTTTTTTAATGAAGAAATAGACTCCTTTGGTTTTCCACATGACTGACACCAGACAGTCATTGATTGAGCCCGAGACCCGGCGCATACATTTCCATTACTGCACATGACGTGAGTGTGAGGTGCAGGCAGATTCCAATTAAAATCCAAGTCGATCCATTTGTCTCACGCCAGGTATTTGTCTGCTTCCATTAACCAGGAGGGTTTCATAAATTAGGCTGATAATGATTAATGTAAGGAAAATAGATGACCCCTTGTTGTTCAGGTTGGTGTAAACACATCGTTGCTGCCAAAAAGTGCAACACATACATACGGATACGTGGTTAGAAACCAACCACAGGTGGAGTTTGGCAGGAGATGAATTATTACAAACTTTGTTGAAGGAAACGTTTTTGAAAGTGTTTCCGTTTCCTCTATTTTTGTTTTAGTCTCTTGCATCTTTTAGTTATTCTCAAATTCCTCAATCTCAATGACAGTATGGGAGTTTGGTCTTACAAATAGGAAGTATCTTTCTCCCTCTGCAGGTCGTTCTGTGCTTATAAATGCTGGGGGGACTTTTCTTGTCTTTGCGTCCCTGACAGAGAGCGACATGTGAAGTGAACATGTCATCACCTTATTTTAGGCCATGGCGAGTCGCTGTGAAACCCGTATTAATCCTCAGGAGGCGCTGATAAGCGTTTAGGATTAGAGTCCCTGAGATGGGCTTTCCATTGAATCTGCCTCCGGTCTGCTCCTTGTGACTGAAACATGCCAGGACAGGATAACAGGCTGACTGCGAGGGAGAAATTTGCATTTAGAGTTTCAGGAGGAAGAGGATAGTGACTCTTCCAGCCTGCCAAAAAGTTGATTGATGAACATTTAAAAGGAAAAAATGGCTTTGTTCTCTGCTGCCTTTGTGAAATAACCACCACACAATGTCATTCGGTTGGATATTATATGATAAACTTTGTTATTACTTTCTGTCATTGAGATATAATGATAAAATGAGGTTTGTGTATCTGAGGTTGGGGTTTGTGTGTGGTGGAGTCTGACAACCAATCTGTTATCACTTCATTTTCATTTTATATCAGAATTATCACTGAACCTCAGATTTCAAATAAACAAGTACAGATTTTTTTTCTCTCCAATGTTTGTCTGCAATGCATGTCACAGTGGTCTCAGCGCTAATGGGGGGGAAATAAAATGCATGATGGTGTAAAAATGCGGCAAGAAAACGAGAACAATTGCCCATTTTTTGCATATTCCAGTAAAACCCCTGATCTGTGACAGCTCCTCAGGAGAAATGGAACTGTGCCACCCGCTGACTGCTGGTGATGGTATATAAATCATACAGCATGTGTTCTTACGTAAGAGCTCTCCCCAAACCACACCATCAGATGAAAAACCAGCCTACTACTGGAATTCTGGGCATACCTGTTCCATGAGTGCGGAGTGTGCACATTAGATGGAGTACAGTTGCTTGGTATTTCATCATTGCACTGCATGAATCTTATCCCAGTAGTTTTTAAACTTTCTTTCTGCCGCCCGATCAAAGATGAAAATCGGGCAAACACCTCCCTGTTTTATCAGAAAGCTACTGAGGGATCCCAGCAGAACTTTAGAGAAATACAGGTCAGCACAATTGCAGCAGTACACTCCTCATTGTCTATCGTCCTGACATAAATCAAATTCGTTCACTCAATATATTTCCCCTGCTCGTCAGTTTCGTAACCACTGCCTCAACCTGTTTCGGTGTTCTGGGGGGAGACGAGCTTTATACTTCAGTTTTGCTGAAAGGAGCCAGATCCCTATCGGAGCTGAACGTGTGCAGGGATTGGATGCCGAGCTTCACTATCAGACATATTCCTTCACACAGCCAGTTGTAATTAAGTGGCTAAACCAGAAATGGGAGCCGCCACAGGAAGGCATACAGAAATGTTCCCTTTTCCACTGGGCCGGTGAGTGTGGGGGGGGGGGGGGGGGGAACTGCCAGTCTGGTGATAATTATAATCATTAGAGATGACGGGAGACTAAGCTAATTAACATCTAAGGCCCATGTCTGTTAAAGGGAGTGCTCAAACAAATAGACTAAATAAACCCAACCGGCGGCCACACTCGAGCGCTACCCTGCCGTGCAGCCTCCTTCACTGTTGGTTTACAGCACGAGGCAGCAGGATTGTGTTTTGTTCTCCAAATGGCAAGGCAATGCGGTTGATAAGTGGTATTTGCGGGGGGGGGGGGGGGGGGGGGGGGGGGGGGGGGTCACTTAACGGGTAAATCAGGTGAACTAAAAGGCTGACTCCAAATTTGACTCTTTAGACTTCAAAACACGCGTGGAAGCCATTTAAGATGTAATGCAGCAGTGATAGAAAATAGTTAAAGTGTGTTTGACGGTTACCGTTATAGAGCACATGACAACTTTGAGAGTATAGGTGAAGGATTTGGTCAGAGAGGAGTTCTGCAGCAGGGTGCCACAGGGCCAGAGTCTGTGTGGGTGCTTTGTTTGCTCGGATGAAGCTGGCACGACGCGGCCGTCTCTGTGCTGTCTGTCTTCACTGCCCTTTGAATAACCTGCAACTTCTTTAGGTTTCATGAAGAAATCTAGTGCCACAAAAGTCTTTGCCTCCAAACTACAATCTGAATGCCTCTGTCTGACTGACTGATGCTCTTCAACGGACATGCGCCTGAGAATGTATGAATGACAAGCTGTCACTTTATGCATGTTTCTAATAATGCTGTTCACTGGTTAACCACTGCCCTCACAGCTCTCTCTATGGAGTGTTTCATTATGTGTGGTCTGCAGCTACGGCAATCATTTTTCACTCCTCTCTTTTGGTGCGGCTCGCGGGCCACTCTTGTAGCACTTTCTCTCAATTAACAGTGTTCTCTCTCTCTCTCTCTCTCTCTCTCTCTCTCTCTCTCTCTCTCTCTCTCTCTCTCTCTCTCTTTCTTTCTCTCTGTGTGCGCTGCAGAGCCACTAAAACCCTCTCCCAGCTCACTGCTTTCTGAGTCCCTGTGCCCATTCTCTCTCTGCTTTTAAGTCTCCCAGCCGCCCACCGACCCCCGGCTCCCCTATCCCTCTGTCCCTTTCTTCGCCTCCATTCTCATGAAGTTTACATTCCACACCTCCTCTGCAGACTACACACAAAAGAGCAGAAAGCGTCACTCTTGACCTGCGGCAAACATTCCAGTCTCTCTCCGCCAGAGTCCCTCGTCCCTCCAGTAGCATCAGCCACTCTGGATTACTACTGCATGAAGAGGGCACTAACTGGAGCATTACAACAAGTGGATGATATATGCAGGGGAATATAGCATGTGTACATTTTTTGTAGTTTGAATTAATAAAAACAAAAAATGCTAATATATACACTATAATAAATGACTAATACTTAATTGAATCTCTATCTAATCACACCATCCATCTTTAATTCAGATGACTCAGAACAGACACTGACTTCAGCTGGACAAGCAGACCAGGACCATCTGCTCGTGCATCTTTAAAGTCAGGACACAGGAAATTGACTATTATGCTATAAAAGTGGGTTTAGAGGGGTTGGGGGTGTCATTTTCTATTATTTTGACATTTATAAAGAGCTTAGAGATGAATTGGGCCCAGGGCACATCAGCTGGAGAATTCTCAGAGATTTCAAAGAGAACAGGCAAAATGTTTTAGGCGGATGCTGAAAATGGTTTTCTATTGGGAGGATTGGGTGAGGGAACGAAGCGGAGAGAGATTGAGGTGAAAAAGAGGGGTGTTTACAACAGGGGTTTTAAAAGCGGAGAAAGCACGTGGCATGAAAATAAACATGCATGGGCTTGTATTTTCCTTTTCTCTTTGTCTCTGTCCTCACTTTATTCTTGTGTCTCAGTTCCCCAAAACCTCTGAAATTCCACAGCAATGGCTCGGAGGCGCGTAGACGTCTCTGGCCATACCCAGCACACCTCCACGCATCCGTCCACACCTGCATGTCCACTTTCTCTGGAGACACAGGGGGGAAAGCATGCAAGGAACGCCCCTCATCACTTACCCCTCCGATTTACACCAGCCCATTTAGCACCGTATCCACCGGTGGACTGACCATCTGGACTTTCAGCAGATTTCCTGCTGGATCATAATTGGGTTGATGTAAGTTTATGCTCTCTTGATTTGTGTCACAATTTATAATTAGGGGCCAAATAAGTTAAATTAATAGTGACTTCAAACACAGGACTTGGTTGCAAAATGGCCAAAGGGTTTTTCCTCCCTCTCTGGCTGCTGGCTAAGGGTTGGTGGGCTGCTCTGGGTCAAAGGCTCAAGGCCCTTTCTTTTCATTCTCGGTCCCTGACCATGACCTCAGTGACTCTGACCTCCAACAGAAATGCACATTAGTGGAAATCTAAAAATGTGAACAAATTCACTGTGGAGTCTCACGAATTGGGAACAGACTTAAAGGCCTTCCTTTCCTTTTTTGGTGCTTTTGATCGTAGTTATCTATTCCGCCTTAGAGTGTCAGCCAAACATAAATATACCGACTCAGATGTCACCGCAGTGCAAGTTTTGCAGGCTGTCGGTGTTAATGCAAATCATCCTTTTGTTATCTCATTGTTAACTTCTGCTCTCCAGTGAGGGAAATGGGTCATGATTTAGAGATTCAAAATTCTGTTCTAAATAAGCAGACTTCGGCTTCGCGAGGCAGCAAGACAAAACTGGGTCTGAACTCAGTGTTTCCTCTGTTGTCAGCGTAATGCACAGTTTATCACAAGCAGAGGTAATTGGAAGTCTATGAAATAGATTTCTTTCATTGTGTTTCCTCATATGCTGAGATACAAATGGATCATATGCTTGAGGGTGAGTTTTGGCCTGGCTTGGTGACTGGCTGCCAAGATAAGTCTTCCCTATATGACAGAATCTCTCCTTTCAAAGTTGTGTTGGGAATGACAAACTGCTCCGTCCTAAAATCCCCTCAGTTTACCTTTAACTGCCTAGAAACGTACAGACAGTTTTCTCCAACTCTTCTTCTGCTGATCTGGGAGTGAGATTCAGTGTCCTCTGCTCTCACCTTTCCTCCTGTCCCTTCCATGCCGTGTGTTTGATGCTCTACACTGAGTTAAAATGGGAACAGAGTTACAGGAGTTACCCAAACCGGAGGATTAATACATGTCATCATTGTGTGCTTGTGTTCACAGCTTTGTTTAAAAGTGCAGAAACGGTTTTGTGTCATTAAATAATCAAGCCTTGGCCACATGTATAATTATTATCTTTGTCATAAAAAAGTATTGTGTCTCATCCACCTGAGCTAATCATTCCACCATGTAGGGATCACATTAAATTCATCATACACTGTGTTTTAAAGAATTAAGAATTAATAAATTGTCCTTAATACATAGGATCCAAAATGAAGGGGATCAAAAATCTAATCACAAAATGTTCTTAATCGGGTGAACCAGCATTTGTGTTTGAAATGTCCCTTTTGTAAAGGTGACAGGGCATTTGACGTGGAGCCATGTCCTCGGTTAAAGTGAGGTAAAAGAGAGGAGGATATCAATGTCCTATTTCTTTCAACACATCATTCAGTTAATAATCACTCCAGACTGCTCTTTGGGCCGTGCACTCATCCCTGGTTTTAGAGCCAGTGATAAACGTTAACTTGCTGTTGCTCTTCTGAACCTTTTAGTTCACACTGGGTTGCTTCACATTTACCAACAAGTCCAAACACGCCACTCTTGCACTATGGCCTTTAATGAAAGAAAAAGAAACAAGTCGGATTCCAGATCTTATCTCTCAGGCACTTTGACCTCTTACAACATCCGTCAAGGACAGGGTCCACTACTCATCATAACAGCTGACGGACTCCAACACAGCTGATAAGCTCATACCACAGTTCTTATATCCCTCTACATGTGTTTCACTGATGTAATTAGTAATATTTAGTTGATGAAGTATTATCCTCTGAAGAATCCTGAGTGGTTTTTAAGTGTGTGGCACTCTTTCTTTACCACCAGATGGCAGTACAATGCAGCGTATTAAGTTACTATAAACATCACCTCCCAAAATAAAGGTTAGAGGAGACTTATAAATAAATCTGGAGAGAGAGATGGTTTACAGTCTGGACAACATAGAGCAATAGAGAGTTAATTAGAATGATGGTGAATAATAATAATAACAGTTTAGATCTCGTGTAAAATGTTCGTGTTAAAAAGTAGTCAGAGAATTAAAGGTGATTTAATTATTAATTGTTCACTAATAGTAAAATAAATTAAAAGGTACCCTACCATTATTAATATATCATAAAACTATAAGTCATGTTATTATTACTATTATTAACAATCTAACAATTATCATCATCATCATCATTCTCATTTAAAATCTTGTGTTAATCAATCAGATAATCAAATGAGATTTTATTCTAAAATGTAGAAAACCATAAATGACATTTTATAAAGCTATAAGTCATATTATCATTAATAAAATATGAATGATCTACTACTGGAGTGAGCCGGAAATGACACCTGACAAATGAGTGAGTGATTGCTGTCTTTACTCTTGATATTTGTTGTTGTGTGGGGGGGGGTCACCAGCTCAGAGGTCAAAGAAGCACTGCCCCCCAACAACAACACGCACGGGCACACACGCACGGCCACACATTATGAAGGATCTAACGTGGTTTTGTAAGCAGGCGGCTCCAATCAGGTTTAAAATCTGTGTGTGCGCGGAGGTCTGTGTGCGGTGCCACGTCTGTTCCTCGGCCCCTGATTCTATCGAACATGTGACTGACTTAGACGCTCACATGGCCGCCGCGGCTGCATGATCCGCTTTACTTTGCTAAAAGTCCGGTGATCGGTAGCTCCCCATCGCCAGCGACCACACGGAGCAGAGGACCGCTGCACAGCACAGCGCCTACGCGGACAACATCATGGCGAACAGCGGGCAGAAAGTTGTGCTGATCACCGGCTGCTCCTCGGGCATCGGCTTACGGATCGCCGTCACGCTGGCCAGAGATGAGAAGAAGCGGTACCATGGTAAAAATGCACTTTCTTCTACATTATTCGCTTCATCGAGCCGGAGCAGTGCGATCTGCCTGCGAGAAAAAACACTCCGCCGCAGCCGCCGCACCGAGCCTCCTTTTACGCACCAAGTTCGGTTGAGTTTCACGCGCAACGCTGCGTCTTAACGCGAGCAAGCGAGTTCGTGTAGTCGTCCGCTGCAACAGCTGAACCCGAGTGATATCGGATCCGAATCCCTTTTGTGAGCGCCCGCATTCAGCGGCTACTCTGGGTCAACAATTATCATGTGAAAGCCCCGTTTCCAGTGTCGGGCTCTGCGAGGATGCCGCTTGCCGGGCGGAATCATAAAGGGAGTCTTGTCAGTTCTCTTTCAAGTGACTTCTCCAGCACAAAGCCTCCTTTTATCGCACTGAATTGTAGACCGCCTGCTCCGGTTTAGTGCCGTGTCTAATGTGCCTATAGTCCCCTCAGCGGAGCGACTGTTGAAAGGGGGACAAAGTTTGAGACCTGTACAAGCAGGGTTCACTCTGAAGCAAGGGCCTTGTTTGAAGTCTTCATTGATGCACAGTGGACTTAGTCGGGCTGTCCCGTTTCAACATTGTCGGTCGATGCGTCTCGTCTCCGGCTTCCCAGCCTTCATTAACGTCACTCCAGGAGCTGGCCCTTCCACGTCACGCAGCCGGCGAAAGAATAACAGTAGGCCACCTTCCCACCCCCCACCCCTGTTGGTAGGAGTTTGCTTACATCTCCCCCATCCAATAAACCGGTTCTTGTTGTTAAACGTGACTGCCTGCGGAATCACACATACTCTGTGGTTCTACAGTGAGTTCATAACCTTTTGCCCTTTATCATCCTATGTAATACACTCATTTTAGTCATGTTTAACCATTAGGGACATTTTCATAGTTCAAAATCAACTGCAAAGTGACGCTAAAATCTTCTCTTTCTTCAGGGGTCTAACTGTGTCGACCAAGCTATGAAATAGATGCGGAAAAACAAAAAGCGATTAGCTGCTCCCTCAACTCTGGTTTGAGCAGATCTTTTTTTTGGTTCACGTTCATTGTGACCGGCTTTCAATAAGGCCACCTCCGAGCAATGAAGCTGATTCGCTCCTTTCCTGGGGTTTTAGGAAAATCCGGCAGAGATTAAACATTGCATTGTGCATAAAGCAATAATTAGTCGCAGTATAACATGCTCCCAATTCGGAGAAATCCCCGAAAGACCTCTGTGTAATGCAGTGTGGTTCATTCAAGAATGTTTAAAGCTGCCCAAGAGTAATTCCTGTAGGAGCCAGTGGAACAATGGATCTCTTGTTCACTGCTCTACCAATACGTAAATCTCTTTGTTGCTCCATGGACAAGCGGTCCTCAAATCATAAGATAAGAGTTAAATAGAGTTCACAAGACGTTATTAGTTTACAGTGAGTGTGTTTGAGTAGCTTGCTTGCAAAGACAAGTTGCATAACAAGCAACATTTCCTTAACGAATGAATCTACTCTCATCGCTATTCAACATGAGACGTCCCATCGGTAACATTTTCCAAAGATGCAAAACCTCAGCAACACCTGGCCTTTGTTCAGACAAGAACAAAGTGAGGGTTTACTTTTATCTCAGTGAGGACATCAAGTAGATTTAGGTGAATGTGTGAATAAGAGGCTGATTACTCCTGCGGAGCTCCATTGTGCAGCAGCACTGTCTCTCTTTTCCCCCCACAAGATAACGTCACTCAGCAGAACACACAACACGAGGGAAACCATGAAAGCCAAGCCAACGCCGTGCTGATAGGCGCTGTCACTGGCCATGATAGATTAAAGTGGCCTGTGTAGGTTAATGTTGCCCAGCGTGTAAAGTTCAGAGGGAATCAATTCGGTGTCCTGTAAACCGACAGGCGTGGTCTCTTCTAGGAACTCTGACCCGTATGTTTGATTCTGTCTCAACTCTGAGTGCTTGTGTGTGTGTGTGTGTGTGCGCGTGTGTGCTAATTTCTGTTGCCTCTTTAGGACCTTTTCCTACATAAACACACTAGACCTCATGGGCAATAAAACCTGGTCCCAATCCTTTCTGACGTCCTGGTTGAGGTTAGGGTTAGTTTTGGGTTAGGCTGTCCACAACGAATGGAAGTCCATGCAAAGTCCTATGTCTCAGAATCAGAATCAGAAAGTATTTATTGCCAAGTAGGTTTACACCTACCAGGAATTTGCTCTGGTAATTGGTGCATACAATGAACATAGAAACATAAAAACACAATAAATACAACACACATAAGAAAAGCAATTAAAAAAAAAGCGTTACTTCATCGAAGTGACCGGATTGAGTTAATTGTGATCTTATTGCTGATGATTTAACGTGTTCCACATCGTACGAGTTTGATAACGTGTCCCTCTCCTCTGTCTCTCCAGTTATCGCCACCATGCGCGACCTGAGGAAGAAGGACAAGCTGCTGGAGGCAGCAGGAGACTTGTATGGCAAGACCTTGATGTTGCTTCCACTGGACGTGTGCAGTGACGAGTCGGTCAAGCAGTGCATCAGCAATGTTCAGGACCGCCACATTGATATCCTGAGTGAGTGGGACACACCTGAACTCGACCTATATCTGGTTTATAACAACAATAATCATATTAGTAGTAATAATATAATAATTTATTGCTTTACAAAGTGCTTTACAAAATGCATTTGAATTAAACAACACAAAACAAAAGTAGGTAGGATAACATGAGATATTAGACACAAAACCAGTGAAAAATCAGGCATTAAAAAGCTTTCCTATAAAAATGGGTTTTAAACAACAATTTAAAAACAGGTAAAGTGCTAGTAACTCTAATCTCTTCAGGCACGGAGCTCCAGAGCCTCGGGGTCCTGATGGCAAATGCCGGGTCACCCTTAGTTACCAGCCTTAGTTACCAGCCGTGACATAGAAACTATAACAGCAAGTGTTGGTTTGAAGATCTGATTATGGCTTGGAGCGAAGGGAGCTGGTAGCCCCATAATATAACAGAGGTAAGTCTGTGTGGCTTTAAAAAGTTACTAAATTATATTAAGATTAATTAACTGGCAGCCAAATCACAAGCTGTGAATGAAACCTATCCCCTATCTAGACAAGTGTCTTATATTTTAGTACAGTGAGGAGTTTTTGTATTAAAGGAAAACCAAAATCTTTATGTAATGATGAACCCAGTTTCGTAACTCTGCGTAGGAATGATAACCACACGCAATCCTCTACAGTCGCCTGCATTTAATGCAAACAGTAATATTGCACTTTTAATGAGAGAGCAACAGTAAGAACCTAACACGGGTATCAAGAGCAAAAGTGAAATATCATACCACAGTTGAATTACTGTACTTATTCACCTTCAGGTCAAAAGGTTCAGAGGATTCATAACGGAACTGTCTTGAAAACAGCGGTGACTCTATTGCAGCACTGGCCTCTGTGGTTTTGCAGTTGACACTGTGAGTGGGGGAGGTGGGGGAGGAGAGTGGGAGCGTCTTGAAATTCCAGTGGGCAAATAGATTCTGCAGGAGAACAGAGAGGAGCGACATGCTGAGGTCCTAAACATGTTCAATATGGCTGAAACCAGCCCTGCAGCTCCATCTGCCCATAACAACATCGTTTATTTAAAGTTGGGATCATCACAGGGTTTTTTTCCAGACCTGATATCTCAGCACATCACCAACATTTCATTGGGCCCATGGTACTGATCACTCTATTAAAGCCTTTAAGTCATTTTCCAGCCTTTGGGGCTTAGTTACATGTCGCCGGTTGAATAACCTCAGGAGAAGGCGACTTCTCCGGCTCTTATGTTGAAACCTTTAGTCTGGATAATAGGTTCTACTTGTGAAACTCTCCATCTGACTAAATCCAACGTTGCATCCCCCTTCACCTAATTACTCAAGACCCAGAGGCCCTTTAACATGGAGAGGTGTTACATCACACCTCGCCGTTGTGGCCACATACTGACATCTGGTGGCAAAACCGAGTAATACATCTGTCGTGTGTCTTCTGGTCTTATCTCATGCAGACGGGAGAAGTAAACGGACTGAGCAGAATGAGCAGTTATCAGTTCATACTGAGTCTACAGCCTCTTGACAGTTTAGAAGTTGCGATAGTCGCAGCGTTGGAGAAACAAGCAGGGTGTCATCTGCATATCTCTGTGTGTGTGTGTGTCCTGTCAGTCAGCAATGCAGGCGTGGGCATTCTCGGACCCGTGGAGAGCATCAGCATCGACGAGATGAAAAGGGTGTTCGAGACCAACTTCTTCGGTGTGGTCCGCCTGATTAAAGAGGTGATGCCCGACATGAAGAAGAGGCGTTCGGGACACATCGTGGTCATGAGCAGCGTCATGGGTCTGCAAGGTACGACATGCGTGTGATTATCAAAACACGGAGAAGAAAAAGGGGCTCAAGCTTCACTCACACTGTGTATATACGTGTGTAAAGAGCACCGCACTCAGATAAAGTCAAGTGAAAGTTTCAGGGATTATCTGCGTGGATGGAAAGCAGGAGAGTTTAATTTGAAATGTCTTCACGCGGGGAAAGAATCTGACGTGACCTGTGCTCTTTGCTTTAGAGTTAAACTGAATAAGGGGGTCAGAAAATTGTATTCATAATACTTGACAATGCAAAATAAATCAATTTCTTTTAGTTTCACGTTTCCCAGCAGAAGTGTGCAGAATTTTTACAAGCAGTTTTAGTTTAAAGTTTCTTCAGAATATTTTTTTTTGTGGTGAAATCTGAACTTATTTCATTTATTCACTAATGGTCTGTGCTTTTGCATTTCGAGTAAAGGTCTGGTCATGTGACTTTGGTCAAATAATAAGCTCTTCAAGGAAATTCTCAGTGTTTGTTTTTGCTTGTTTGACGAGCCAGGCGGGGGGGGGGGGGGGTACACTTAACTGATTCCATATCTGTTCTGACTTTGGCTAAACTATGTTTTTCATTGATTTTCAGGAGTGGTGTTCAATGATGTTTACACGGCCTCAAAGTTCGCCATCGAGGGATTCTGTGAGAGTATGGCCGTGCAGCTGATGAAGTTCAATATCCGGTAGATTAGCCTCTTCCCCCCCATCTTCTTCCCTCACATCTGTCTTTGCTTTGTGTTGTACATGCTGCCTCACGGGCCTTCGTTTGCCCTGCTCCCCCCAGGTTGTCCATGATCGAGCCCGGCCCGGTGCACACTGAGTTTGAGACAAAGATGATGGAGGATGTGGCCAACATGGAGTATCCAGGAGTAGATGCTGACACAATTCGTTATTTTAAAGATGTTTACCTCCCATCGTCCATAGATATTTTTGAAGCCATGGGCCAGACACCGGAGGACATAGCCAAAGTAAGGGAAACGTTTTCTGACTCACATTTTTTCTGAATCTATGTCTCTGATCTCTAACTGCCTCTAACAGCCTTTACAGTGATGGAATCAATCAACAACTCTTCTGTTTCTCATCTCTCCAGTGCACTAAAAAGGTTATTGAGTCGAGCAGCCCTCGCTTCAGGAATCTGACCAACAGCCTCTACACACCGATTATTGCCTTAAAGTATGCGGACGAGACTGGCGGCCTGTCTGTCAACACCTTCTACAACCTTCTCTTCAATTTCGGCCCGCTCATGCACATAGCCATGAGCATCCTCAAGTGCCTGACGTGCAACTGCCTGCGTAGACGCACAATCTCGCCAAACTGAAGTGGGTGTGCGAATCTTGTCCCTGACCCTTACCCTCCTCCCAGTTTGTCCACCCCAGTCGATTCCTCTGTGCCTTTTTTCCCCCCATGAGGTTTTGGGTGACGCAGGTAGACCAGAGCCAGGAGGCACCTTTCTGTTCTCAGCCACCTCCACGATAAGCTTTGCCCGGACAACTTGCACAATTGCACAAGTTTGTCAGAGAGATGCAGGATGACCTCGCATATTCTCACAGAAACACAAGAGTACAAACGCACACACGCACACCAGATTATTGTACATACATTTTATAAAAAGATAAATGGCTATAGATAGGTGGATATAGATGTCTATTTCGTTTGAAAGAGAACCTACATACAGGACGTGAGATACAAGTCCCGTGGACAGACAGCAAAGCACAAAAATGAACAGAGAGAAACACTAGAATCTGAATAGAGATGATAATGCTATAATTTGTAGCCTAGATAATCTGATACTCAGGCTGACTAGAGTTATAACATGTGAGACAGAGTCAAGAAGAAGATATCCACTTTTATTGTGTTGTGCCCTTAATTTCATGTTCGCTTAAATAGTGTTCTCATGGTCATAACTGCTGTTGAATCATGTTCTTCAACTTCTTTTGATAAACTGAATGTGTTTTTAAAGGTTTGTGAAGGGGTGGGTCAGCTATTTTTAATCCAGCAACTTGATCTAGAAATAAACTGAATTATGATTTACTCTCAAAGGTTTTGTTTGTGTTTGTACCGTATTGATGACAAAACGTGACCAATTTGACCCAGTCATTCTCTGCAGGGTTTTTCTTTCTGTCTGCAATACCCCTCTGCCACCAAGAGGGGGTGGTATTTCATTATCTTTTTCCCAGAGATCCAACTTGTGGATTTCCCAGGATCAGCAGCGACCAGAGTGTAATGTAAAGGAATTTGTCCACAGTGGCCTGAGACGGACAAGTGGATAAGAATTTGTTAGTTTGAATCTTTAGTTTGTGATCACACTTTATTGCAGGCATATACAATCCTGTTTATATCATATGCATGTACAATTCTTGTGTTTTTAACAGTATAAATTTCAATCACATACCAGTTTAAATCAATTCCTACTGATGATTATTCAAGGTTAAAGTGGGACCGTAGATATTCCTTTGTGGAAATCCCTTTAGAAACAGTCAACAGACTCGCTGCTGGGCCCATGTTCAGGTGACGACGTAAACATTGTAGACGACCGCAGAACTCGTACTTGAATTTGAATACGCATTTTGTGAGTGTCACACATACACGCACATTAGCATGTGTTTGCATGCATGCGTGTGCGTGTGAATGTGTTGTATGAGCATGTCTATGGGCCAAGTTAGTGATCTGTTGATGGATATAAAGAGGTCATGGCCTTCTCCCCATCAAAACCCCTCCCTTGAACCCCCACCCCCCTGGCACACACACCCTGCTTTGTGCCGTGTGAGAGAATGTGACCTGGTTCCCATCCCTGAGGAGGGGTGAACCCTAATGACGGCCTCCTCAGACACATTGCGCAGCCCCGAGCCTCCCTCTCCAGCTGGCCCCCTCGGCTCATCGGGCCGGGACCCCCTGGTCCACACTGGAAGAGGACTGAAGTCTGGCTCGGATGGAGTTTGTCTGGTGTTGGCATCCTGTCCCATCCCACCCTGCCGTGTCCAGGCCAGTTACATTCACCTGCTTCGAATGCATCACCAGAGGACAGTGCAACTGGTCGCGGACCTGTGGTTTCTGTGCAATGTACAATGAGCGCAGTGCCTCAGCTCCGTGTTTGTGTCTTCATCAGAGGCGACAGCTCCACACAATGGAACAAAGACGCTGTCAATCACAATCAAATGGGTGTGTGTGCAGGGGGTGCAGGGGAAGGGGGGGGGGGGGTCCGAGGAGGTCGGGGGAGGAGTTTGTGGGTCCTGAACGTTTTGGGGGATCCCAAGACCCAATGTGGGACGCTGAAGGCTAAGGGCAGGGGGTGGACTGGAGGGTCCAGGCTGCGAGGGGTGGGGGTGTGTCGCATTTGGGAAAATGAGAATTGGGGTGCCCGGGCCTGAATGGAAGACCTGTTTACTAATTGAATGAAAACAGGAGTAGCAGCGAAGTCTCACTAAACAAGAGGTCTTATCAAACCATTGTGATGCACCTTTGTTTCACAATCAAGAACATAATTACAATATAATGAGGCCAGCGTGACGTGGTTGGGTCTTTTCTTAATTGCAAGCCTGTCATAACCCTGCACCACCAAACATACGCAAGCTCTTCCTGCTTTCAGCCTCTCTGTGCACTGACTCACATGCAGGACTGGGTCAGATTACTTGGAAATGTAGTCACTCATAATACAGATTAGATCGTTTGTAGCATCAACCATTCGATAACAAAAGACCAAGCATTGAAGATATTGCGTCTCATCCTATATTAAGGGACCCAGCCTCAAATTTCCTCAAATTTCACAATTATTCTCTCTTGAAACATCTCAAAACCTATTTGATGCAAATTAGCATATTCAGCATATTGAGACATGGTTATGATAAAAGTACAGCTAATTATATTTACTTCTTTCTTCCATAGTCCTTATTCCGTGTACTCCATTTCAACCCAGCCACGTTCTTGCATTTTTGGATAGTGAAAGAGCAAAGGAAAAAAAAGGAAAACTTCAATACTTGTCTTAGCAGGATGCCTTGAAAGCCCTCTGACTGCTGCTGGGTAATCATCAGCAGAAACCACGCGTCCGCCTGACTCAGAGAGCGATGAGATAGACTGCGGAGTCAGACATCAAAAAACAAAAGGGAGCTGCAGAGGTCTGTAAATTGTTCCACAGACAAGACGAGAGGGAAAGCGTGAAAGAAACATATTAAGCAAAAGAAAAAGAGCAGTTGTGTGGGACGCTGGCATTAAGTGGCGCTGATGTCTAGACAGGGTGCTTCAGCCTGATCCCAGGTCAGGATGGATCTAAATCAGCCTCCTCTCAGCTGTATCTGTCGTTGCTTCTCTATCGAGGATCCATTGTGGATAATTGCGAGGAGTGTCACAGAATGGTGAACTGTTTCTAAGTATGACAAGATCTGTGGATCAGAAATATATCTGAGGCCTAACAAGACTCATGAAAGCTTCAATAACAAGGTTGGAGGTCAGACACCATTTGACGTGGCTACATGTGACTGGAGATGTAGCCACATGGGACGTACTACTATCCAAAGAGCTAACCTTGGATCTGAGGGCAGCTATCAATCTTTATATAGTCAAAACAGGAGAAGCCCTGAGTTGCCCTGTGGCCGCCAAGTCCAAAAGGGCAGCAGAGGCCACGGGGGAGAAACAAATACACAACCTCTATTTCTCCTTCACCCTCCCTCTCTGGCTATTCCCTTTCTCCTCCTTTCCCACTCTCTCTCTGAGGCCCACTATCTGTCTGCCCTCTCCTCCGTCCATCTTCCTAACTCCGCTGTGCAGTGACCTCTCGCAGACCCAACGTGGGTCACTTGTTTATTCACCCACCCAGGGGGGGGGTCATCATCCCTCGTTCTGAGTAGAGCTGCTTGTTTGCAGGACCGTTCCTGGATCGTTCGGAGGTCGGAACATAAATCAAAAGAATCTTGGCTCTCGCTTGCCAGTCATACACATTGTTTTACAGACACAGACCCACTATTGTCACCATCGTTACAACATTAGCGCGGTCCCCCTTTCCCCCACTTCTCTTCCAGCACATAAACAATCCAGAGGGAATTTCCAGACTGGGTCTCAGTTTGCCCACTGCCACACTGCTGCGTTCCGCTCCATTCACTCTCTCAAAACTACCAGTTCCACTGACTGTGAAACTCTGTGATTAGAGGATTGGATCTGTGTACAAGGATTATAAATCTCAAACAAGGGGTTGGTGGGTGATTGCGCTGGGCTTAGGGATGATGTAATCGTAGCTGGGGTAACACAATCCTCTTGTTTTTAGCATGGACAATGAGGTACGACTGGTGTTATAGTCCACAAGAATGAGTCTGACAACAAAGCTCCTGATATCGATGCACAGATTTCAGTAAAAACCTGAAACTCCTGTTTCTGAGCAAGGCGAGCCAAGAGGTAGGGCCGAGTTTGGAAAGCAAAAAAACGACTTGTTAGACAGATAAGGGAGAAAACAACACACCGGTACACTGGGTGCACCAGTGCATGTTAAGTGGGCATGCCCATAAATAAATTGCACTTTTCTCACCATTCTGTGCACTCACATTTCTTCCTCTAGCATATCATCTCTCCTTTGGGTTCTAAACTCTTCCACCACGGATCAGTTGTTTCTCTCTTTCAATCTTGTAATTAGATGTCTGGGAATCCTCAGTGCGGAGAAGCATTTATATTTTTGATCCACGAAAAATGTATGAAACGCTTCACTCTTTGGTGTGACCGTCACCAAGGAAGGGATATTTTTGTCCTTTTAATTTGTTTCCCAAGGACGGATGTGTTTTTCACTTATGCCTCAGGCGGCTTGTGAGTGTCTTGATGAGTAAGAGGACTGTAGGACAGACAGACAGATAGACAGACAGACAAACAGAGAGACGGTTAGGATTTGTGTGAAAGACAGAGACCTCATCAGAGAGTCTATCATTATCGAAGTTTGTCCTCTCCCTGGCAACCCTGGCTGCGTCCCAGCCTCAGTTCCCTGCCAGAGAGAGAAAACCTCGCTGTGGACCCCATCAGCGCCACCGTGGATCTGATCTATTCACTGTCGCCAACCATAAAGATGAGAATCCAGAGAGGCTGCGGGCGCACCCATGCCAGGAAGCCTGTCTCGGCCCAAAGAGACCTCATCATTGTTTATTCAGCTTGAGTGCATCACACATCTTGGCAGCTTGGGTGCGAGTGTCGATTCCCAGCGTGGATTCAAGTAGTCGCTCACTGAGGCATAAGGAAAAATGAAAATGGCTCCTGTGCACACTTTCTCGCCCGAGACTCTAAAACCAGCAAGTATTTTGGTCATCTGCTTCAAGAGCAAGGGAACGGTAAACTTTGTGCTGCATTCATGGATCCTGATTATTCCCCCCCACCCCCCACCCCAATCAAAACAAAAGAATGCCTCTGTGCCTCTATTGACCGTGAAAAGATGTTCGTAGATTTGTCCCCAGTGAAGAGATGTCTTTGTTGGTTATCTCCATTGGTGAGCCGCCTCCATTTGGCTCAGACTAATCAGAACACAAACACGCCTCTGTCATTTGGCTGCTCTCCCTCTCTCCCCCTCAGCTCTCCCCCACTGTCACTCTACCTCTGATTAACTAACAATATAAATTAGATTCTATGTTTACCTCTCCCCCCCCCCCCCCCCTTCATTTTCAACTGAACTTGTTTTTTTTTTATGCCCCCTGTCATTCTAACACTTGTGCATGTGCCATAGAAATACTGTTATTCCCTCTGACCCTCTTCCTCCCACCTTGGCCTCAGATTTATTTTCCTTCTTTCATCTTCCTGCTATCTAATCTGATCATCTGAGTGGTGTGTGTCTCTCCCCGAGGCACACACACTGGGGCCTGGCATGGATTAACTCTGCTTGTCTGTGCACGGCCTGGTTTCGGTTGCTGGAAGGGAAGTGTTGCGATGTAAAGAGAGTCCCTCAGGGAGAAGTCTTGTGCTGGAATCCCGGTGAGGTGGTCACATCCTGAATATAATTCAGGTTTAGTTTCTTCACCCAGAGGAGCTGCGTACGTACTGTACTGCTCGTGTACAGGGGTGACACAATATTCAAAGGAACGCTCAAAAACCTGAATCAGCAACAGAACTAAATCCGTTTTACCTGCAGTTCAGCAAAAGTTTAGCATAAGAAGTTTAATATCCCTTTCACAAATGTAAGGGACTAAATCGCAGATACATCGAACCTGTATAACAATAAAAGTCCTGCCTGTAGAAGTGCACAAAAACAGGTCATTTGAAATACTACACTGCAAAGTGCAGCATGTGCCTATCGTCCGGCACGTTTTACTGTAACAGGCCTAGAAGAGTTCCATTCAGTGTTTGATGTGAAATGACTGCCGACTCATTGCACACAATGTAGTGTGGTCATATTGATGTGGGCGCTATCCACATCTGAAAACCTCACTCCTTGTGCTGCATAGTGTCACTGGGTCTCATGGAAGGGATGATTGATTTTTTTTCTGTACAACCCACAGCTTATTCTCTATTTACTGTCCTAATCGTTTGTCCTTTCATTGTACACACGTTTTGCTTTACAGCTTTGTGTTTGTGCGTTTAGAGCACATGCATTGTGTATAGGTCCTGGGTAGAAACCCAACTGGGGCCTGTATGTGTGAAGTGTTCATGCTCTCCATGTGTGCTCCTCAGTTTCCTCCAGATGCTCCAGTTTCCGACCACCGTAAAAGTCCTTTAATATGTACCCTCCTGCCACTGCCCTGATCTGCCACTGGCTGCAGAGCTGGAACTGGTCCCAGGACGATTTGCGGTGGCTGCCAACTGCTCAAATAGCTCAGGCCCAATGCTGAAGACGAGCATGGTCACAGGAATGAATTAGTAATAACTGAAGATACAGTTTTTCAATTACTGCAGTTTTATTCTATACGTTTTTGAATAACTCTAAACAACATCTTGACTGTGTAACTAATTCCAAATGTTATTCACCCCACAGCATTTAATGTGACAGCCGAAATTCAAATACACAATGAGATGCTCCTGTGAGCACTTAATAGATAAGATGACTGTGTGCAGGAATGTTTTCCCATCTTCAGCTCATCCACAGCATTCATTTAGAATAAGAGAGCAGTTTCGACAACACTCTTCATCCTGAAAATGAGATGAACAGCGTATGATTTGAAAAAACGTATAGTGAATACGAATAGGGAAATACCCTTTCAATCTTTTTTATAAAAGATAACAGTAACTCCAATATTAACTCATTTATCAGAAAGAAACCTGCTGTATAATACAACAACTCATCAACCCACCTTCTGTTTGGAATGGGTTGTTTGTTTGGACTGTGGTGATGCCGGTTGCAGCTTTCTTTACTGAACCTGTAAAAGTGACCAGCAGTAATTTAGCCACGGTAAGGAAAGCCCTCCTGCAGGACTCAGTTCACAGAACCTGGAATCCGCTCCACCGCTGCATCACAAAGAGCTGTTCACCTGTTTATTCAAATTTCAGTGAAGCTCAACTCAGTATGCGGAACTGGAGAATCGGTTGTTGTTGCAGTTGTCGTGAATATCCTGAATTTTGTCTTGATCGACAACGTAACTTTAGTTGATAAGTTCCAGCCGCTGCTACAGAGCGATGGTCGCCTGAATGCTTCTTGAGGTATGCAAGCCTCATACAGAGATTTCTGGAATTATTATATGGATGTTACACTGTGCATATCTTGTGTCAGGCAGTCTTGAATGCTGTTGAATGTAAAAATATTTTGGATGTAATAAAACCCAAAGGTTTCGATGCCATACCAGAGAAACCAGTCTTTTCTCCGACTCCAGGCCCTCTTCATATTTCCCCTGACCTGTGGAGAATGGCCTAACTGTGGCATTAGCTGAAGGTCAAGTCCGCCATGAGTACTGGGCAGGACCCCACTCATGTGATCGCCCACTTACTTGGATCCTTTCCAGGAAAGAACAGAGTGGTGTGTCTGGTCCACGGTGGGAAAAGCATCCCTTGGAATGTGACTTTGAGGGGACTGTGTGGGACTAGCGAGAGGGTCTTCCCTTTCCCAGTGAAAAGGTCTCTCCTCCTGAGGCTGTGGGAAGGTCGGAGGTCAGATGTACCCAGTGCCCACTCTGTGCAGCACACAAAACCCACAGCTGAGGCTGCTGCTCCATTCAAAAAGCCCCTCAGGGCAGCGGTGAAAAGAGATTGGCTGCACAGCGAGCCCCGAAAAACAATTCTTGTTAAACTCAGTCTGCCGAAAAACAAAGTGCATTTGAGACTGTCCCATAAACAAACTAGTTATTTGGGTTTTACACATTCATCTTGATGATGTGATACCTCCCAATGAGTGAGTAATGGCCACTCAGTCATGTGACACTAGTTCAAACCTGTCGCCGAACTAAGGAGGCTGTGATGCAAGCTAGGATATTCTTGCATGTCTATTATGCACAGTGTGTGTGTGGTTCATTATTCAACGCCTTTCTTTTGTAGCTTTGTTTTCTGTGTTGTTGCCTGAGGTAGTGTCCTCCTCTAATGTTCTCTCCTTGACATAAAGTAAACCGACTAGTGGACCAGCACAGGATCATTGCAAAACCACTTTCCCCGAACTCCAAACCTAGTAGGGTAACATAAACAAGATTCTAACCAGTATCTGCCCCCGAGAACGCATGTTTCCCATTTTTTATTCAGGACCTATTCAGAAACACATCGTTCCAGTCTCGGGAGGCTTTAGTCAATGAAACATGGGAGAATATTCCATTTTGACCTCCCTACCCTGGCCCTCCCCATTCCCCCTCTTACAACACAAGTCCTCACAGGAAAATAATAAACAGATGAGTAGGATGGGAACCGCTGTGAGCAAGAGCAGCCAGGCACTAACGCAAGCAGGCATCGCAGCTCTGGTTCCCAGGCTGGAGGGAAGAGGGCAGGCCTCAGCTTGACTGTCCCAGTCACTGAGCAGAACCAGAAAAACCGGACAGAAATCAGTTACCTGTCACTTTTCAACCCCCCCCGACCTACCCACTGCACGCACTTCTCTCGCACAAGTCAGGACACACAAACTGAGAGTGAAACAATAACTTCTTCTTCGAAACCATCACTTGTTCGGTCTTGTGCAGCGTGTGTGATTTTGTGACACAAACCTCACTGTGATTGGGTGCTTTTGTGACGTATGGTGCTCACAGTTGGGTTAAAACAGCAGAAAAACACACTCTGTTAACGATTCAGTTTCACAGTAACACCCCTCCCTCCACGCTCCCCTTCTGCATCCTCGTAAAACAAACCCACTCACTGAAAAGTAGGTGCACAACTTTTTTCCACGGCAGAGAGAACCACAAGAAGTTCTCAAAATCAGCCACACACGCAAAAGGCCTTGTCATCCTCAAGGGGGTGCAGGCCCACAGGTCTGCTTGGCACTTTAACACAGAGAAAAGTACTGGCTTCATTTCCCCCCCCCCCCCCCCCCCCCCCCACTCCCTCTGTCTCCTTTATTCTCTTTCTGTATTCTGGCAAGGTCCGCTTTTGCAAATTAAACACAGATCTCCAATAGATGCTCGGCTGACAGCCCCAGCTACGTGCCAACACTGCTAAATATCTGGAGGTCAGCGGGCCCAGAAACACGGGATTATCCCCTCTGACTCCCATGAGCAAGACGAGTGTTTCACTTGGCTTTAACTGTATATATATATTTTGTGTCACTTGGATCCATCTGTTCGCCATTGACAGATAGAATAATAGGCTTACGATGTTCGCAACAGCATTGACGTCATCAAAATATTGAATGACACACAAGGCTGTAAAAACACATATTCACACACACACACCCACAAAAATCACACACACTGTAGCCACACAAATGCAAATATACATAAAAAAGTGTGTATATGTCCAGCTGATAAGTGAGAGCAGACCCATAATGCAGGGCGGTGCAGCGACATCAAAGCCAGCATGAAGTGATGAAATCCAAGGTGTCTGGACTTGATCAGTGTGCACTTGTTTGTCTGCATCTATGAGTCATTCTATTGTCTAAATGTCCGGTGTGTAGGAGTCTCCTCCTCAGATTAGTTCTTAAAGACGTATTTCCACTATCAAGAAACCGATACCATGCCTGACTGTGTGTCACTGTGTGCGTGTGTGTGTGTGTGTGTTTGTGTGTGTGTGTGTGTGTGTGTGTGTGTGTCTGTGTGTGTGTGTCTGTGTGTGTGTGTGTGTGTGTGTGTGTGTGTGTGTGTGTGTGTGTGTGTGTGTGTGTGTGTGTGTGTGTGTGTGTGTGTCTGTGTGTGTACTTGTATCTTTGTGAGAACCATTTTGAGCACAGACCTTATGGATTGAGGAATAAGGTTTTATATGGTTTAGGTTAGGGTAAGTGTGTGTGTGGGTGTGTGTGCGTGTGTTGAAGGGGTGTGGCTGTGTGTGTATTGAACTTAAACCCAGATTACAACCCCACCTCATTCATTGGGAGCCAGGAACATACAGTATATGCCTTGGATATTGAAAATAAAAAAACTAGAATGGCCCTTAGCAGAGTGAATACCTCCACCAAGGCCCCAGTCCCCTTAGATTCACATTAAGTTCACACGCTCATAAAAGTGTTTTCATCAGGCTCCATGAATTATTCTCTTGAGAATCTGTGAAAATGACGCAACATCAAAGACAGTGGTTTAAAACAAATCCTGGATCAGCATCCATCCCAAAATTCAATGGGTTTCTTTCTTGGCCCATCTCCCGGCTCTCTGCAAAGTTCCTTGGAAATGCGTTGAGCAATTTTTGCATAATCTTGCTGAAAAGAGAACAAACACACAAACAAACAAACAAACAAACAAACAAACAAACAAACAGAAACGGAGGAAAACGTAACCCTCCTTTGCGTAGGTAAAAAGTTGGACCTCCCTTCACATGAGCTTGCATGTGCATTCAGTGCTCGCACACAACAAGAGAGAATGCCACACAACACAAGCACACAGAAAGTGCCACAGGAGTCTGGTCCACATGACAGCGGGCTGGTTACTGAGGCGTGCGTGGTGGAGGGTTTTCGGCGGGGAGTTGGTTACAGGGAACAGGACCTTGTATGGAGAAAAGACGCAGCCCTTCATTCCTACGGCCTCATGAAAGACTATTTTTGGGGCATTTTGAACTCTCCCACGCAAGCACAACAATTTTGGGCTTAGTTCATTTATTTATCTTTTGTGTTTTTCCATCTAATGAAGCCCAAGAGAGAGGACAAGTCGAGTTGTTTTTGGCCTATAACTCAGGGAGAAGAGGAGAAGGGGTGTGAGTGTGTCTGCGGGCCTGCGTGTGTGACTGTAGCCTGAACAAATATTGCGTTCGACACTTTAGCGCCCTACGCCAAAGCGCCGCCGCTGCTGCTATGACTCAGCTTTCCGATATGTAGCTTATTGCAAAAGGTGTTTCTGATCTGAAACCACGCTGAGCCAAACGCTGTTAATGTGACAGAGTGAATTTTGTTGCTCTGTAGCGGCTGACGCTGGATGTGGCTGTGATTTACGGTCCTTCTCGTATACCGAGGAGAGAAAGGGGGGAATGGGGTAGAAATGGCGTGGGACCCCGGGGAAGGAAACTCCTCTCTCACAACCCCACTGCAGAGGGCCAAGAGTGGGGTTATAACCTGGGTTTCAGCTCAATACAAACACACACACACACACACACACATTAAGTTAAACAAGAGGGGAATGAGTAAAAAGAATAGTACATCGTTGTGGCAAAGCCTCTTTTATTTTGAAATTCAGAACTTTCAAATTGTTCCACAGATATAAACTGGCTTCAAAAACATGGGAATGCTAAGTGGCCCCACATTTGAGAGATAATAACTTTTTATTTTTCCACCACAAGTTGTTGCTACAGCTATGACGAGCTCTCTATCGAGCTCTCTATTATTCTTGTAAACACTGTCATACACTATTCTTGACATGTTTATTTGCTGCGCTCAGTTTTAAACATGACACTGCTGCGTGAACTCTCTGCTGCTAATCTGCAGAGCGATAAATAAACTTCACCCAGAAAATAAATCAAAGATTAAAAATAAATAGTACACTTCATTTCTCATCACTTCTTTTCCTCTCATGGAGTCTGATCGTGCGCACAGTGCATTTATGTCTTGAGGCACGAAGTTCAAAGGGGCATATGGGCCATTTGGATTGTGAGTTACTGGCCATGACGGACTTTATCAAATATTTCTGTTACGACTAAGACCCTCATCGAGTTGTGTGTGTTTTTGAAACAGTCAGCCACATGAGACGAGAGGCTTTCAGCGGCAGCAGTGTGTGTGACAGGCCGTCATCGCGCCTGCTGAAAGTTCTGCTGTTGCAACAAACCCTGACAGAATATTTCCAGTCGGACTTATAGATATAATGCACATGTTTATACTCTTATCCTGCTAGATGTATTAACCATGGACTGTTCATTTTAGGTTGTTTTCATTTTAGATCGGAAAGAATTTGATAAATTACATATTGTCCTTGGTGGAATACATTTATTTGTTGGATGAGGTTTTAAGAGATTCCCCCTTTCAATCTCTCATTCATTGACATTTGTGTGGTGGTTGTAACTTCCCACTTGTGGCCCCCTCTCTCTTATAGGGATGGTCACATATAAGCATATGTACTGCGTAGAAAAGGTATAAACATAATATTACCAAAATGTACTTCAAATATCGTAAAGAAAATCAGCTTTCATTAGTTACACTGTTACGGGATTATTACTGATGTATTCATGCTGAATTGCATGTTACTGTGGGTTCAGGAGATCATATTAATGTTAAATGTAATTGGATATTCCAGGGCATCATATTTTGACCTCATCCATATCTGAAAATGTATCAGATTCTAAAACTTCAGATTATTGCAGTATTAATAATATTGTCTAAATTGTAGATAATTAGAAGTATTAAGTAGCATGATACAGAAATACTCAAATCAAATATTTACTTGAGTACTTCCTTACATTCAAGAACTGTTTATTAATTTTTCTGCTAGTTAATCTGAAACAATTAGACAACCAGTACTTCACCAGCTCTACGCTGATCTTGCTCTCGACTATGAAATCCTCATCTTCCTCCTGACCCTATTCTTCGCCTATGTAAACGTCAACACACTTCCATGAACCCTGATGTGGGCCTTCTTCTTGGTACCAGAGATAAGACTGCGGTTGTAGTGAAGTCTTTCTGATGTCAACTTTATCAGAGAGGCCCCGTGAATGGACCGGCATAGTTTCACTGAAAGTGCAACAATAACACACCTATCACACTCCATTCGCCCTCTCTCTCTCTCTCTCTCTCTCTCTCTCTCTCTCTCTCTTTCTCCCTCCCTCTCTCTCTCTCTCCCTCTCTCTCCCCCTCTCTCTCTCTCTCTCTCTGCTGGATGAGTGTGAAGGATAAACTGTCAGGCTATCTCACAGAGATCAGGTTCCATTCCACACCATCAAGCCTAAAAAAAAAAAACTCTCAGAGCAAGATAAAGCTTGCACTGTATATACATTTACAAAGGGAAAGAAATGACCCTGTAATATCTGCACAAAGTCAATGTTCACAGGAAGACTAATTGCTCGTGCAGTGACAGCCAAACTCTTGTTTATTCAAGCTCTGTGTCCCAAGCAACGTATGCAAAGATAAGTTTCTTCTCTCCTGCTGTGCGACGCTCTCACCAAAGTTCTTACCACCCCGCAAACACTGACAGGAAGTGATTACACTAAGTGGATCTATTTCATTCCGCGGAGGAGTCAAACTCACACTTCCTCAGGGAACAGACCCCTGACCTCTTTGTGCAGTCAGCCAGGAGACTCCTTCTCCTCGCTCCCTGCTTCTCTCTCTTTCTCCAGCCCGCTTGTTTTCCCCCTGAAACTCCCAACTCAGTATGCGTCCCACAGAACAACATTTCTGGCTCTTCTCAGGGTGTTGCCGTGTTGTCGATGGAGAGAATGACAGGTGAAATGGGAAAAGGGGCGAATGTTCTCACTGGAGAATTGGATTTTCCAACTTTTCCCAGTGTTGAGGACCCTCGATAGGAGTGTAAGAGCGCGTGTGGGAGGAGAGGCCGAGAGACAACTTATGGTTGTAATTTGAAAAGATGCTTTTTTTAGTCACCCTTAAATGTGGGAAATTCAATGTCAAAGTCCTTGAGCCTGAGGCGTCTGTGGGAAGCCAAGTTTGGGATCTGGGAAAAAGGGAAGTTTAGATCTCCTGGTGGAATTCTCTCACTTTCAACTAAGGGGGGGGGGGGGGGAGCTTTTGGTTTTCGGGGGGGCCATAGGTTTGTTGAAAGTCGGGAATGCTTATTTACATTAGATTGATTCAGTCTGTCAGAGTAAAGAGGGGAGGCATACAAAGTTAATCTGCAGGAAACGGAACAAGCAGCCCACACCACATGCAGTTCTCTCTAATGTGGGAATCGGGAACCACATGACGCTGCAAATGCTGGAAGGCGGCCTGGAGCAGAACCACAGATTATAGTTTAACCAGGGGGTAAAAGTCAAAAATCTCGGTGCAATTTGGTGTCATCTTGCTGTGTTTTTGTGTGTGAAAGAGAAAGAGAAAGAGGGAACAGCGAGAAAGGGAGGGGGGGGGAATAAGAGCGACCGACGGAGTTTGTGTGTGAAAGAGAGTGAGATAGGGGCGAGCGGGAAAGAAAATAAGAGAGAGAGAGAGAGAGAGACCACGCATAGGCTTGTAATGGAGTAAAGTTCCTCTTAGCCTCTCTCGCTGGTTCCCAGAGTCTGAGCCAGCTGGATGGTAACTGTTGAGTCTTTGCTGCACAGCTGCCCTCCAAACTGATTAGAGAGAGCTGGCTTCCCTCTCCAGCAACCATTGTGCCCTTCTCTCCAACGTGAAGTGGAGGAGGAATGTGAAAATACAAGACAGATTATAGTTTGGTGCGGTTTTTTCGCTCTTTATTGTACCTTGGCGATATCAGATGTGCCCAGACGACCTGGCTTTGACGTCCTCCCCGTCTGTGAAATCCGAATACCACAAATTTGTAAACAGGGGGGGGGGGGGGGGGGGGGGGCTGATTCATGTGAAAAATGATGCAGAGAGATTAAGATTGTGAACGTGTGTATTCTTAAAATCCAACTTCAAATAGAATTTAGCGGACAGATGTGTCGGTTGACCAATGACATTGCTGAGGTACATCTGTTATGCGCATTTTGTTTTTGTTTAAAGTGACTGAAACGCAATCTGCCCATCTGTACCAGGGGCCACAGCAGTCTGCGCCCCCCCCCCCCAACCCCCGGAACACAGCACGATGAAAAACGGCATCAAATTGGCGTGTTAATTCACAGTAAATCCTCTTAAAAGACCCCGTTCCCTCTTGTCACTCACACAAACACAAGGGTCACAACCTCCGGAGTGTATGGCTACAGAAGTTTGAAAAAAAAAAAAAAAAACAGAACGAAAATGTCACAGTCCAGCCACAGGCCCTAAGCTCCAGCAGGAGAAATAAGATACCCACAAAATGGACCTGCTGCGGAAGAAATAAAACACAAAGGGGGAGGAGGGGTGCAAAGAGACAGGCAGGATGAGGAGTCTGAGAGGAGTCAAGTTGAGTGGGGAACGTGAGTTGGACTGATGTGGACGTCACACAGGCTTTGTTGTCCAGGAGCCAGACCTGGGCTGGACTGGGTGGTGGCAGGTGGTGAGCAGATTTTGTTACCTGGTCGTGATTTCAAAGTGCAGTTGGCTGAAATCGTCACCAATTAACAGGAAGGAATTGAGCTTGACGCTGTTTTCCTTTCAAATGACTGCACGTATCTTTAAAGTTTGTCTGATGAATATATTTAACTTTTAACCCCATGCCAGGGCGAAAATAAACTATTTCAAACGCCAATAACACCCACATCAGAAAGAAAATCACAAAACAGAGTCGTGTGACTCTTCCCATTGCTCCTTCATTAACTGGCCACGGATGATTACTTGTGTGGCAGGAAAATCTAATTTCCCGGCCAAAGCTCTGAGTCTTTCCATGGCTGTGTCCAGCGCTGCCACTATCAGTGTGCATGGTTGGTTTCAACTTGGCTAATCAGATTCAGTGTTGGTCAAGTTGTGTTATCTGGCCTGCCACGGTCCACCAGTCCGCCGATTCTGTGAGCTCTTAGTGGGAGTGCAGTTTCCATGCAGTCACCGAACTATAAAGGGGAAGTGGCGCTGGCCTCCTGCAGCACTGTGGGAAAGTGCAGCTCCTGCTTCCTCTGCTTATTTGGACCAAACTGGTTATAAATGGACATTCACAAGCAGGCGGCCCTGCGAGGACAGCCCAGGGCCCACTGCTCACATTAACCTCTCAAATATATCTCAGGGGACCAGTGCTCTGTGGAGGCGCTGCGGACCATGCATTTTTCCATGCAGCACCGCAGAAAAACCTGTGGTGTTTACAAATTGTAATTTAGAGTGATTCTGTGAAACATTCAGTCCACAGAGGCCATGTCACATTCATGATTTATGATCACATTTTTGCAATTCTCACTGCTTTTCCTCTCCTTTGTTAAATTCCCACCCCTGTCTGTTTGTCGGTTGGTTTGTTTTCAAGAGAGAATAGCCCAAAACAACAGAATGGATTTCCACCGAACTTGGTGGAAGGATGAGTTGTGGGGTCAGGAAATAACTAAATATTTAATATTGAACCGAATCAGGGGGTGGAAGAAGACATTTTTTGTTTTTCTATAACTTTCTATAACTGTCTTTCTTTAACATTGCAAGAGGGTTTTTCAACCTTTTCACTTATTTTCATTTTCACTTATTTCCTAGGAGATAATTGATGGAGCTTGATAAAAAATATCTGGCATATTAAGGGAACTGATATCTATGAGTGTGTGTAATTTGGTGCACGTTCATTGAAGTGAAGGTGACTGTTGGGCCTTGGCGGAGGTATGCGCTCTGCTGAGTTTATTCTCTGTTTTCCTCTGTATGTTCAGCATATAGAGATTAATGAAGGATGTGGAAGATAATTAAGTGAATCAGATACAAGGTTTAATTAGATGCTCGGCCTGTCGCTCACTTGTAAAGTCTTACAGTGCATCTCCGTAAGACTGAAACCAAGCTTTCTTGTGCAAGTTGCATTCCTGGAGCTACTACATCACCACAGACATATTCCATATCATTAGATTACAGGCTTGCTGAGGTCAGGGCATCCACAGAGGAGCTTCATTGTTATATGTGGTGTCAGATCTGAAGCCAGTGGGAGGAGACGAACTAGGTTCTGGCCTGTGTTCCCGAGGTTCAGATTGGACCCACAGCTGCAGGCCCAGGGTCCTGCAGAACCCTGGGCCTGAGCTGAGCCCTGACAGGTGCCGCATTAAAACCGCTGTGAAACCGCTCTCTTTGGCTTAACGCTGATCCTCTCACGCAGTCGCACGCAGAGTGCCACTCTCTTCGGCCTGCTGTTAAACCGAATGCCTGATCTGTGACGAAAGCACTTGCCAGCAGCACATCAGGCCTGGAGAAGGCCACTATAGGAAAGAGGAAGAAGATAGGAGAGAAGTGAAGCCAAATATGAAAGAATCTGAAGAAAAACGGATACTGGCGAGAAGGAGAAATCCTCACTCCATTTTCCTGCCTCAGTCTTGGCTGAATGACGGAGCATTCTTTCTCACTCTGATTTATTTCATTCAGACAATCCCCATTGTCTCCTCCCCTCCCTTTCCTGTCTTCACTTACACTTGTCCACAGTCTAATTTACACATAAAAATCTGACACCACGCAACACAACAGCACCACAACTTTGCACTGAGAAAGGGAACAGAGTAGAATCCCCCGGTCCTCTGGAGAAGTTGTCTCTGTGTTCCTAGAATCCCTCAGTTGGACGTGGTAGCAGCAGCTGTCACTGTCCCTCTCTCTCCAGCCTGGCGCAGAGCAGCATTATACTTTTAATGGGTGATTAGTGTCAGATATCTGGCCGTGGCTGCCTGAGCCTCAACTGTGGGAAATATTCGTGCTGGTTGCACCTGATCCAGGGCTCAGTTTAGAGTTTCCTCCTGTCTAAAGAGGAACACAGGGATCCGGCGCACACACACAAAACCCGACTTAAAAGATCGACTCTACAAACTGGTATTTCATCAGGATAAGGACAACTTTGACACTCCGCTGGAGATTCTCCAGCCATCGCTGGGCCGAGGGGCAGAGAACACTAGTTAACGTAGTATTTTTCAGCCCCAAATCCCTCTTTTCATAAGACAATAAGAAAGTCTGGCCTGAATACTCTGTGAAACTGAAAAGGATACTGACAGTTATTGTGTGCAATCATTAGGGTCAGATAAGTTGAGTTACTTGGTCTGATTAGTCAGAACTAATGTTCCTGGTGCACGAAACCTACAAATCAAGACTTGGAATAGTGCACTGATTTTGGTCTGTTAGTAATAAGCAAAGGAAAAAGAATAGAATAAAAAGAAACATTGAAACTTCTTTTGACTCATTATATCTGTAACGAGTATCGTTATAATGTGTCTGTTTCCTTTAAAACTTGCATCCCACTGCAGATAAAACAAAGGGATCCCATTGTTGTTTCTTTTGAGTTCCGTGTTTCGAAGGGATCATGGTCTAAAAGAACAATAGCTCAGATATTCTGGTTCCACTTATCTATTATATCAAATTTACTGGAATTGGCCTCCTCCCTTCGTGTGTTTCACAAGGATTTGGAAACTCGGACCCCCGGTGTCTCCCCAGCAGCAGCGGGCTGAATCGATTACAGCTCTGAAAGAGAACGGCCACCTAATCACCTGCACGTTGCACAATGGCCACTGTTCAGGGATCATTGTAGTGACGAAAACAGAAATACTGATATTTACATTTGCAGGTTATTTTATCTGCTCCTTCATTTCTCCCCCATTTGCAATCCACCTCTTTGTCTCTCTCTCTCTCTCTCTCTCTCTCTCTGACTCCACTGGCACAGCAGCATGTGAATGATGTCCCTCGCCGCAGCTGAGAGCAGTGAGCAGACGGGAGTCTGTGTGACGGCTGCGGTATCCTCTCTAAGACAAAGGGAACTTGGCAGGCTGCTGCGCTGCGCCTGGATCAAACGGGCCCTGTTTATTGGACCTCTCCCTCTTTGCTCGCTGCTCATCAGCGGCAGTGTGTGCGACTGCAGTTTGAAGTGTCTGAGAGATCTGCTCACTCCTCGAAGACGGGGACCACTCAGACCACACACAGGGTCGCTTCAGCCGCCACAAAGGGAGGACCAGGACAGAGGCCGACACTCTCACTGTTCATAAGCTGTCTTTATGACTTCTTTAAGGCTCTCGGCTTGTATCTGTATTGCTTCGGAACAGCCTCAAGGAAGAATTTATTTCTCCCGCTCCTGACCTTTTCTTTAGTTTTGGCCTGTGGCGTTTTACAATCTTATTTTTTCTCTCTCCCCCCCCCCCCCCCCCCCCTCTCTCAACTCCCCTCAACAACCCCCTGCCTTTCTCTCTTTCTGTCCTAACACTCACTGTGGTAACAATGTCCCACTCCTAGATTGCATTTTCCCATGGTGCTAGCCCCGGAATGTGTGCCTGTCGAAGGTGATACATATTTGCTTTCGGGCAGAGAGAGAAGGCCCTCATTACTGTGATGCAGATAGAAGGGAGCAGTCTAGGCTGAACACAAATTCCCAGAATCATTATTCAGCAGCAGCCTTCACTCTGCGCGCAGGGATGACATCTGAGATTTGTGCCGTTAAGTCTCCCAGCGGTAAATCTTATAACAACATGACAGCAGCGTGCAATAAAGTGAGTTGGTGTTTTCGAGAGAGCGAGTGTGATAAGGATCAGCTTGACAAGTTTGGGTGTAATATTTATATGGAAAATCACGTACGAACAGGTCGCTGTTTTATCCTTGCATCTGCCGTTGGGTTCCCATAGACAGGCTGGCAGTCGAGGCTGACGCATGTACAACACAAAAGATATTAAATTAGAGTGATGAACTCAAGGAAGAGGTGGTTTTGGTTTCTACCCTATACCCTGGCCCCTCTCCTCTCAATGTGAAAAGAGTTCTTATCCTCCCATATCTTCCTGTATCTCTGGGCTTGATTCCCACACTAAGCTTCATCACTGATGGGAAAGATCCAACGACACAGGAATACCCAAAATATTCCTTCCCATATTATATAATCTGTCGCACGATCTTAAAATGGGGAAAGAAAGACGGCAAAAAAAGTTTGTGTTTCAGGCGCAAAATCGTATATTACCAAAACAAATTCCTGCGCTCTGAAGGTAGATTGCAGTGATTTATATTTTGTAAAATCTAATTATACGATTGTACAGAAAATTAACTGTAAAGGAAATCTGTATCATTAATGCACAGCAACACCTTTAATTTAGCTTTCTCCATAAAACCTGATGAATGTTTTATGAGGGTTTCGAAGTGGGTAAAGGCCAAGTGTGTGTTCTTATCCTATTTCTGCTTACTTTCTAATTCTGTTGTACGACTTCTTCTAGAGCACTTTCCACATCATTCAGCAAAACATAGAGGTCTCATGAAACTGGCATTTATGTTGATTTTAGTGTCAGTGGCAAGTTCTTTACAACTTACCCCCGTGGATGAAGGAGCTGACAGGAACATCGAGGCTCCTCCAGCAGAGTGTTGTAACTTTGTACGAATGGGAATAACGAAATAGTGGATATTGTACTTTTGGAACTGTGGCACAATTGTTTGGTTTCACAAGACCCTGATTACACCGCACAAGCTGTTTGTTGTAGGTTTATGGGATTTTTGGATCTCGACTGACCACATCTGCTGTTCTGGAGAAGGATAGAATGAAGCAGCTGCTAAATCGTTGTTTATAAGTCAGTCTGACCAGTTATGTGGGTTATACATGGCAAAAATGTATTTTTTTGTCCTATCCGTTCTACAGTCTAAATTCTGTCCTATTTTCTGTGGCAAAGTGAGCCATTCTCAGGGAGACCTTTCTGCCGCTCATATTATGGAGACTTTGCAAAGTAGGCAAGAAGTTCTCACACAAGAAAATGATTTTCATGCATGCTCAAGCAAGGCCACTGAGCACTCTTATCTCTCCCTCATCGATCCCAGCCATGGAAAGCAGCTTTTCCCACACAGAGTCCCCTCACCCAGCAGCATAAACAAATACACACAGCCTGCCATCTGCATGTGAACCAGCAGAGCTGAGCTGAGACACACTGAGGCCTCATTTACCGAAACATCAGGGCCACCGAAACCTGCACATAGTAACCTGACCGTGACATGTCTGGTAAGCACAGGGAAAGATGAGAGTCTCGTGAGAGTAGGCGAGCTGGACGTGACTGACTGGTGGAAAACATCTGCATGTGCAGGGTGCCAGGCTGAGTCACTTTGGCCCATAAAGCCACACAGAGCATGTGTTTCTGTCATCAGGAGGATTGGATGCCCTGAAAGCATGTCACTTTGGGAGTTCTCGTTGCTTTGAACACGCCAGCGTTCAGGCCTCAGCCTCCATCAGCACAGAGAGAGATGAAACACATTTTAACCTTGTTAAAGCCGCGCTATAGATCCTGTGTGAGCCACACGTGTGTGGACGAGACTAAACATCCAAGAACATTTAAATCCAGAGTGTGTAACAATGAAAGCTCCACCTGTTCAAAGGTTTCACTCAGCTCAGTCAAGGTCGAGCCTGTTCCCTCCAAATATCACATTATTTAAAGTCTTAAGCTGAACAATTTGTTTTTTGAGTAGTACATTTCAGTGCCTTGTCCGAAAAGAGAAAAGCAGGATAAGGAAAAGAACCCATTTTGGATCAGATCCAGATCAGGGGGCGGATCCCGGATTCTTTTTGTGATTTATTTAACAAGATAGAGCATTTTTCAACCTTTTATTCGATTTCTCAGAGAGTGTTAAGGGACTAATATTTATGAGTGTGTGCAATATTGGGCAGATCCAAATAAAATTCTTGTTCTAGTGAATATAAATGTGGTTTTGCAAGGAGACTGTTGGACCTCGGCGGAGGTATGTGCTCTACTGAGGAGTTTGAAGATAAGAAGTCCTTTATTAGTCCCACAATGGGGGAATTTGCTTGTTATATTTGTAGAGTTGCAAAAACCCCGGCCTCGTACATTTCATCCTGCAACGTTCATAATCACTCACTAAGACTAAGACTTCCAAGACATGACATGATGGAAAATGTGTTATTTGCGAGGGCTGTGCCGAAAAGGAAATCCAGGCATTAGTCACTCGGGCCCCTTCAGTCACAGAGGGGACTTTCTCAAAGTCAACGAAAGGATTCCTAAGCAGTTGCCACATTTTGGTCTTCTTTGATGTCTCCTCGCTGACGATAGCATGTGATCATTATTTAAACAGTGTCCCACATTCATTCATTTAGCCTTGATTCCAGCAGCAGCCGCAGCGGTGCTGGTGTTGAAATGGAGTGTGATAAATGTGGAATAGTAACAGATCCAGATATTCTGTTTCTTCACACTTTTCTTATACTGTGTTCTAAAATGTGCTTACTTTGCAGATCCCTCCTACACACTGTCACCGGGACCAGCATTACACATGGAAACATTAGAGTTGAGGGTAGAAGCAGCATGCTCAGAGGGATGAGATCTTAACCAAGGACTTAGGTTTCAGAGGAACTTCAAACAGTCTGTGGCTGAAGGCCAGTTTGTGTAAAAACCACCAAATGAGTCAGACCCCATGTGAAGGGGAGAAATTCCCTAGTATATGAGGGCGTGGGTTACCCATATCCGTTGTTTGCGACCCCCTCACTCCTGAGCCTCAAGCCCTGCTGTGATTGCATTGACCCTCTTCCTCCTTGTGCCCCTGAGGCTGCTCTTATTGTAGCAATGTGGGGCTTCGGTGCTTCCTCCTCCCTGTTTGTCCTCCAGGAGCTCGGAGAGACAGGGGAATTAGAACAAGCTGTCGAAACAGCACTTCCGTGGGAGTGCAGGTCAGGGAGACCCCAAAGATGGCCTTTCTCATATATGTGAAATCTACTTCCCAAGCCCACGCTAAGGAGGAAGGAGTCTGCGTGTCGTATTTTCACAGAGATTCAAACTAAATATTTAGGTTACAACAGCCCAGCAAGGACGGAGGGGCAACTCAACTAATCTGACAAAACCAAATGAAACATGTCTGAATGAGGCGCTGGTGTGGCACATCAAAATCAATTACTGCATTGGTCGCCTGTGACAAGACAAACATTTTGTGTTGTGTGAATGACACGGCCGGCGCTGTTTACTCTGTGTGGAGTATTTTATTGTAGGAGCATGTCTGAGTGCATGCATGTGCAATGCAGACCGGGAAAGGAAATAAATCAAATGGCATCCATCAGAGTCACAGAGCGATTCCCAGTAATTATGTCCCATGACAGAGCCAATAGTGTAATTAGGGGTTAGTAGAAAGCAGAGTGTGGACCACATCTGGGCTCCCCGAGGGACTTCCCGTCTCAACATGCTCACAAGAGTGTGAGAACCTCAGCCCATGAGCACACCTAAACAAACCTAACGAACAAACCTAACGAATACAACAACATTAATATCAAATAAAGTTGTAATAATAGTCTGATCATGTGTTTATGCACAGCTCCCTCCCATGTGTCGGGAGGACGCCGAGAGGTCCCCCACACATGAGATGTCATGACATGCAGTCATCTCGCTTTGTTTTGACTTCAGAAATGTGACTGAACAAGCAACAGGTTCATTCTGGTTTTTCTACTAAAAGCTGCAGGGAGCGGCCACAGTCCAAACCACACCGGCAGGAGCTTTTACTTTTCAGGCCGAGCGAACCACCCAAGCTTCGTTCGGACATGCACTGAACTCTGGATACAGGGTGGCTGTATTTGTGTACACAACCGAGTCAGGTGCCGTACACGTAGAGCATGGCAAAGAAGATGTCAACATGGAAAGATAAAGAGATCAGAGCACCAGTGGTGAGAAGGGCCCACACCGGTGTTGATGTGCTGTGATTTCTGCAGCGAAATGTACACATCATGACCTGCCTCCTCCTCCCTCTTCCCTCTTCCCAGGGGCCGAGCCTCGCCTGAAGGCTCCGGACATTTTCCTGATGTCCTAGATGCCTCTGACGTCTGACCCGAACAATCTCCTTGTGAATTTCTCATAGGTGATAAGAAATATATAAATCTAATTTTGCTGACTTTAAATGCCAAAATTAAAAAAATCCTGATTCTAACAGTTAAATAACTTTTTTTACCTATGGGGTCTGCATTTCCTCTTTCCTGTAATCCCACCTTCGTTTGATCTTTTTCCTTCTGTTGAGACTCTGTGCCACACCCTCGGAAAGTGAGATAGTGGACATTGGTTGCCCTCACCCGCCTCCACCTCCTCCACCGCCTCCACCTCCTCACCCTGCCTTGATAGTTGAGGGTTTGCAGGGCCTGACAGCTGCTCTTAAATTAGAGGGTAGGAGAGAACACAACAGAACCCAGGAATGTCTTGAGTGTCTGGATGGCCTTTCTCTCTCGCTGAATCCTGGGAAGATGGCTGCAGCTATGTCCAATATCGGTCAGGATGCTGGGTAATCCAGTACATCGTATCTATGCATAATGCATTCCTGACCTCATATTCTGAAAATTCCTCTGGAATTGCCAGCTGTCTCAGAAGCATCAGGGGGTTCCATGGGCAGGGAACGAATATTAGAAGATTAATAAAACTGAGCAGCAGGGACAGACAGACGAATTGAACATGTTAGTTATTTGCAACAGGCTGATGGTGTCTGCCCTCAGCCCAATAGTCACACCATCCTGAGGAGAAACCTCCTCTATCATGCATTGTCACAGTCCCTTCATTAGTTGCTGGGGAGACAGTGACCAGGTCAGTGCTGCCAGAGGCACGGTTGTAAAATTGCCTAGACAATAAAGGCAGCCTCAATAATGGTGTAGTGGCCATTCAGGAGAGATTAGCACGACACAGCCCGGGACCCACCCAGGGACACAAGCTTTACCTAGAGCTGCAGGACACCAGAGCAAACACAGGAGAAGACAGGCGGTAAGGGAGGAGCATCACAGAGTTTCCAGACGGTAAAATCAGTGGAGTTGTGAGGCGCTCACATGAGGTGGATGAAGATACTGACGATAGTGAGGCATGAGACAGGAAATGGAGGAAGAGGAGATTGATAGAGTGGGGGCGAGAGGATGGGCGGGATAGAACAATTGGAGACAGAGAGATTAAAGGAGAGGGTTGAGAAGTGAAGGCTGGACAGCTGTTTGAGCAGCAGTGGACGGAGGCGGCGTAGGACGATGATGAGAAAGGAAGAAAAATAGGAAGGAGGGCATTGAGAGGAAAAGATGAAACATTCATGGAAGCTTAGAGGCACAGGCTTCCAGATAGTGAGGAGGAGGTTGGATCCATCCGTCATGGTGATTTTTTTCCCTCCTCCTGCCATACACCAGCATGATGTTTTTCTTCAATATGTTTTAATAAAAGTGGAATTACTGCAAGCCCTCCTCTCTCCTCTGGCCCTGGGTGGTTTGGTGTGGAATGTCTGCTGCAGTCAGCCTCCCCTTCCACACACTCTACAACCCACAATCAAGCCTCTCATGAAAAGCTACTTGCTTCAAACATACGCTTAACCTATGTGACCCATATCTACAGAGCAAACTAATGACAGAAACAGGAGAACAGTCAGCTGCCTATGAGATGTGCTATGTTTCATCTCGGCATCACAGTATCAAAGCAATGGAATTAGGGTTATCCTCATACAGACAACAATTCACAGCTCTCTCCATGAGAGAAGCCAGGAAGGCCTTGTCACAAGAGATAATCTAATGGGGTGGTTTCTTCGTGAGTGGGCATGGATGGTTTAGAATAAACAACGAAAACAGTGGTCAGCAGTCCTTTAAGAGATTCCTTTTCAAAGCATGGAAGTCAGCCCTCAAGGTACAGAGCACTTGAGCCATATCTACCCCAAACACTTCTTCCTTGACCCACCCTGTCTCATACCACTGCTCCCATCCTTATCACCAAATCGTGCCTCTGGGCCAGCCTTCGCCTGAGGGAGGAATGCTGCATGAACTATTCAATCTGAGTCTGGTAAATCTGCCATTTCCCAGATTCACCCCTTTTTTCTTGAATTGATCCTTTCACTCCCCCGTGCTGACCGCGGAGCATCATCAGCCTCGTTTTTTTTAATGTCCACCAGCTGCTGCGGCGTGTCTGCGTCAGATAACATCTTGGACTGAATCTATTTCTGCTCCTGCTCCTCCACAACCAATCGAGAAGGATGAGGAGGAAAAAAAGGTGGGGGTAATAACCACACATGTAATCTCACACCGCTGCAGCGGGTTTGCACAAACGGGGCTGGCGGCTTCCTCGGCATACTTTGCGATCAGAGACCGCCCGGCAGACGAGGTGAACAGGAGTGTGGATTTTGGCGGGGAATCGGCCTCACGTGAGACGGTGTTAGAAAGAGTCATGCTCGCCTCAGACAAATGGCTGCCGTCCATCTGCAACGCCATAATATCACAGCAAAACCTGTTTGGTTAACTTGGCAAAAGAAAAGAAAAAAAACATCAACAATGCAACAAGGAAATGTTATATCTTGATGTAAACAAAGATTTATGTGATTGTGGGAGAAAGCCATTAGAAGCCATGTGAATGTTTAGATGAAGCAGGACATAGGTTTGGGGGTATGAAGACAGGTTAGGGCCAATTATCCCATTCTTGGTTGCTTTAGTAGTAATTATACCTTAGTGATACGTTAGAATTGTTATTCACTGGCTGTTGTTTTGATTACGCACTAGCGAGGCTTAGTGTTTTCTCCCCGTTCTTTTTTCTTGAGGAACATCCAAGCTCAGGCGGGCTCTGCTGGGACTTGCAGAGGCACAGGTGGGGCTGTGGGTGTAGCCTGTCTCACCTCAGTGTGTAAGTGTGGGAACCACTCAGCCACAAGTAGTGCATGAGTAACAAGGACCCTGAGGGAGTGTGGTGTAATCTCCTCTAACGCTTCTCTTTCTCTCGCTCAGCCTAACACACACACACATTTACTCGGAGGAAGGAGTTCACTCATGCATTTATCTCAATCAGCGCACATTAGCAAACAGCAATCTTCAAATGAAAGCTCAATGTGAAATCACACAGACACAGACATGTTTGTGTTGTAAATACAGTCACGGCCAGGTAAGTCATAGCCTGCGTTGATACCATTGTTGGACCTAATTGCTGAACCATGCTGAGGAAGCTTGCATGACAAAATGCATCGCACACATTCATCATGTGGACAAGCAGGTTACATAAGGTTAAGTTGTAGCTAAGCCATTGTTATCTCGCCTGAACATGTTAACGCAGAGCTAGAATGCATTTCACATTTTCAAAAGGAATACATGCAATGTGAAAGTTTCTCGAATATCACCCTAAAATATCAACTTCTGCATACATATAAATATATATATGTGTGTGTAGAAGGAGAGAGAGAGAGAGAGAGAGAGAGAGAGAGAGAGATGATTCATGGATATATTCAAAAAAATACTTGTTTGTGATAAATGAGGATGTAATGACCATGGAAACAATGATCTAATAATCCTTGTCATGATTCCCTTGGTGTTGCCTCCTAGATTTAGCGAGGATTTCTATATTTCCAGATGGGAGAGAGTAAGTATCTTTGAGGATTATTGTAATTTATACTAATCACCAGGTCATTAAGCCCAATTTTCATCAGCACATTATCATCTTCAGCTCTGGGAAGAGTGCTGGAACATGGCTTCAAAACAACTGAGCCACCCACTGAGAAAGAAATTACATAATTGCTATACAAGTTTAAGCAAAAATGGATGACATTTCCCCTAAATGAATAACACTAGCAAAACCACACACCGCCAAAAACTACATACATGAATTTTAACACATATTCACCAGAGACCATTGTTCTCGGATGAAAATGTAAAGTGCTCATCTTTGTGAAGGAATGCAAAGGAATGACAATAACTTGCTGCTCTAATACAGATTTTATTGAGCTGTGTTGGTGGGGCAGTTGGGGGCAGTGGGCTGGCAGCTGTTGCTGCTGTGCAGGGGCCCTCAGGTCTCGGCCTACTCCTAATGGCCAGACCAGCTGTCGGAGTTCTGTCTGTAGGGGCGCGGGGCTTCAGGAGGCGGGGAGGGCATGAGAACTTCCACCCCCCTGTCCTTGGGGGCGGATCCCTGCCTTGTCTGCCCTCCTCTGAAAGGGGGTGATTGATGGCGCAGGGTTGACACCATGCTTCTCCAACAATTGAGTCAGGAGGGACAGAGGATGAACAGAGAGCTCGGGACCCCTCCACGTCTTTCTCCTCTGGTTTTCAGAGGCAAATGTGGGATCAGTCGAAGTTATAATTCAGTCATTTTTCTCAATATGTCTTTTATTTGACAGTTTTAGTGGCGCATATGCCACTGGAAAAGCTTTTCAGGGCTGTTGCTGCAATAATTC